>NC_142798.1:59142497-59250825 GCF_049724085.1 Artemia sp. Qi Xiang Cuo | reverse complement strand
GATAAATAAGTTGCAGCATGAGTCCTCGATCTCAATAGATTATCTCAATATTATCTTTTGAGGTAGGTGACGTGGGACTGCACCAGGTTGTAAATTAAAGAAAAAGATATCGAATAAAATTATTTTTTTTTTTGTTAATTTTTTCACCCTAATGAAAAATGTTAAAATTTTTCCAAACTTCTTGTGAAGCTCGAATACCTTAAGCTGCGCCAATTTAAAAAACTCACAAGCAAAATAAATTAATACGCACAGCTTGTTGGCACTTGCTATATAGAGACTTGAAGAATCAAACGTGACATTTACATTCAAGTGTTTGCCAGAATAAAACAAATTATATGCAAAAAATAAAATGATTCAAAAATGAACACTCGTTAGTCTATAATTTTATTGTTGCATGACGAACAATGTCTTTTATATTTGAATTAAATAAAAAAAACAAGTTTTTTTTTACTGAAAGTAAGAAACGACATTAAAACTCAAAATGAACAGAATTCCTTCCGTATATGAAAGGGGCTGTCCCCTCCTCAAGGCCTCGCTCTTTACGCTAAAGTTTTTTTTATTGTTTTAAAAAATAAAGTTGTGAGACAGAGTCAAACTTTAGCATAAAGAGGAGTGAGGCGTTGAGGAAACACTTTCATATACGGAATAATTTCTGTTCGTTTTTAAGTTTTAATGTAGCTCCTTACTTTCAGTTAAAAAAAGCTTGTTTTTTTTATTTAACTTCTGAACGTTTTTGAATTAATGCAGCTTTGATTTTGGCTCACCGTACATGAATAATTAAAACGAAATTCGCATATTAATTTTCATTTTTTTGGCTAATTGGCTTTCTCGAAATCTTGTTCTGACGTAATTTAAGAATTTACTTACGTAACGAAATTCTGTATTCGTATGTTTTTATTACGTATATTAGGGAGTTCGCTCCCTAGACAATACCTCGCTCTTTACGCTAAAGTTCGAATTTTGTTCGAATCACAAGCCCCTGAACCACAAAGGCCAGTTAATTAGAATAAATAGCTCTTTTGAAAGTACTAAAAAACTTTAGCGTAAAGAGCGAGGTATTGACTAGAGGGTGAATTCTCTCATATACGTAATAATTTCTGTTCGTTTTAAGTTTTAATGTTGCTCCTTATTTTCAGTTGAAAAAAATATGTTTTTTTATTTAATTTCTGATCGTTTTTTAAATAATGCTGGAAAATCTGGCGTCCCCTTCATGGAAATATTCCTTCCCCCAATGAAATATCCTCCATGTAAAGATCCTCCCCAATAACCCCTACTCCGATCCCGCCCCCCCCCCACATTCCTAATAACCAATGCTATATGTAAGCAATCGGAAAAGCTTATAACTTGCAACCCTTCCCCCGGGAACTGTGGGTGACTAAGTCATCATCAAAGACATATCAATTAGATGTTCGACTATGCTGAACAAAACGGCTATCTAAAAATTTTGATTGGGTGACTTCGGGAAAAAATGAGCGTGGGAGGGGGACAAGTTACCCTCCAATTTTATGGTCACTTAAAAAGGGCGCTAGAACTTTTAATTTCCGTTCAAATGAGCCCTCTCACAATATTCTAGGACTAATGGATCGATACGATCACCCCTGGGAAAAAAAATAAAATAAACACTCATCCGTGATTTTTCTTCTGGCAAAAAATACAAAATTCCACATTTGTGCAGATAGGAGCTTGAAACTTCTATAGTAGGGTTCTGTGATACGCTGAATGTGATGGTATGATTTTCATTACAGTTGTTTTAGGGGTTGTTTCCCCCTTTTTTCGAAAATAAGGCAAATTTTCTCAGGTGCTTAACTTTTGATGGGTAAGACTAAACTTGATGAAACTTATATTTTTGAAATCAGCATAAAAACCTGATTCTTCTGATGTATCTATTGGTATCAAAATTCCGTTTTTTAGAGTTTCGGTTAGTATTGAGCCGGGTCGGTCCTTACTTACAGTTCGTTACCACGAACTGTTTGATCAGGAAAGACATATAAGAACAATTTTATGGTTCAACACTTATTGTAAGTTATGGGGGAGTTGAGTTTTAGTGCTCCTATAGGATTTTTTTTTAAAGAGACGTTTGCTCAAAGATAAAAATTCAAGGATGAAATCCATAAAAAATTCATCCCCTGGCCTTCCTCGGTATCCCTTTACCTAATCAGTTATCTCTATAAGCATTTTTAGAAGCAATGATCGTAAAGCGGAACACGATTGTTGTGAGATGAATTACTAAAACCTATATGTGTACACAGGGTCGATCTGATTGACGGGAGGGGGTATGCTATTATGATTATCATTTTAAAATGAGAGAGGTTGTATGAGGATTAATGACCTATTTTAAGTAATTGAAGGACACAGAAATAATTATGAAACTATTCAAAGTAATAACTGGTAAGAACCGACCGGCCCTTGTCAATAGAAACCAAAATCCTAGCATGGGTGCTAAGTGCATACATTTATTTCAAAAATATTTTTGGTGTCAAATAAAAAGTTACATTCATATGCTTGCGGCACGGAGGAGTGAGAGATCTGGAAAGGTTTGTTAAGAACAAGATATTTCCAAAGTATTCTCCTTAAAAATCCAAGAATTACGTCAAAAAAATGTAATATATTTTTAAACAAGATTTCTAAAATTGTTGACTATATCGGTTTACTCGTTATTATTTGGGTAGGGGGCAAGTGTCAGGTACTATGGCTAACTATTTATTTCCATAAAATTAACAGTTGAGCCACTCATGAAAACTGACAGAAAAGTAATAAATTATCCCTTGGAAAATAAATGAAAGGGATGAACGTTTAGAAACATTTAAGGTACTTATATGTTATAGCGCCTATATAAATAGAACCTAAGTAGAACTGGTTTTTCTGACCATGCATGAAAGTCATTTGGTTTGCAGGGGGAAAATCCCTGGAACCTCACCCCCCCCAAAAAACGCAACTCCGCCCCCCCCCCCCAAACAAAATATCTGACCTCACTGCCGCACACTACATGCACTCCACTAGGCATGATATTTTGTTTTCAGAGGGTATTGGGGGGGGGGGGGGTTCGGGATGTTTCGGCCCTGCAAAATAAAGTGATATATGTTTATTATATTTTGTGATATTTCATTAAGATTGAACGTCATAGAAACCGGTTTTACTGAGGTTCTATATATACAGGCGCTATAGCATAAGTACCGAATATAGTCCTTGATTTTTAAGCTTAATGGTTGACAAATTTAATGGCTTATCAAAGGTTGTATCAAACAGTTCATCGTAACGAACTGTAAGTAAGGAGCGACCCGGCTCAATGGTAACCGAAACTCTAGAAAACGGTATTTTGATACAAATAGATACATTAAAAGAATCAGATTTTAATGCTGATTTCAAGTATATAAGTTCCATCAAGTTTAATCCTACCCATAGAAAGTTAAGCGCCTGAGAAAATTTGGCTGATTTTCGAAAAAAGGGGGAAAGACCCCCTAAAAGTTATAGAACCTTAATGAAAATCACACCATCATATTCCGCGTATCAGAGAACCCTACTTATAGAGGTTTCAAGCTCCTATCTGCAAAAATGTGGAATTTTGCATTTTTTGCCAGAAGAAAGATCACGGGTACGTGTTTATTTGTTGTTTTTTTCCCCAGGGGTGATCGTATCGACCCAGTGGCCCTAGAATATCGTGGGAGGGCTCATTAGAATGGAAATTAAAAGTTCTAGTGCCCTTTTTAAGTGACCAAAAAAAATGGAGGGCAACTAGGCCCTCTCCCACGCTCATTTTTTTCCCAAAGTCACCTGATCAAAATTTGAGATAACCATTTTGTTCAGCATGTTCGAAAATATTATAAGTATGTCTTTTAGGATGACTTAATCCCCTGAAGTTCCCGGAGGGAGGGCTGAAAGATATGAACTTTACCTAATGTTAACATATAGTATTGGTTATTGGGAAATATATAGACGTTTTCAGGGGAAATTTCTCCTGGTAGTGGGGGGGGGGGGTGGGGGGTTATTTGGGAGGATCGTTCCATGAAGGAAGTTTTCTTGGGGGAAGGGACATTGATATGAAGGGGACGACGGACTTCCCAGCATTATTTAAAAAAAGATCAGAAATTGAAATAAAAAACAAGTTCTTCAAGTGCAAGAGTGGAAGCAATGACAATTAAAATAACGAAAAAATATTACGTGTTTGACTGGGTCCACCTTCTAATCTATACATCGTTCTTCAATCTAGATATTTTTTAGAACTTTCAAAAGAGCTATTTATTCCCAATAACGTCCTTTTTGATAAGCGTTCGTTTTAAAAGAATTGGAAAAAAATTCGAATTTTCACTTAAAGAGCAAGGTATTGACTGGGGACGAACTAATATATGAATATAGAAGTTCGTTACGTAAGTTAATTCGTAAGTTACGTATATTTATTACTAATAAAAACGTTCGTAAATAAAATTAAACAAGTTTCGAGAAAGCCATTTAACTAAATAAAAATAAGTTAATATACAAATTTTGTTTTAATTATTAATATAGGTTGAGCCAAGATCAAAACCTGCATTGTTTCAAAAATGTTCAAAAAGCAAATAAAGAAAACAAGTTTTTTTAACTGAAAGTAAGGAGTAATATTAAAACTCAAAACAAACAGAAATTATTCCGTATATGAAAGGGACTGTCCCCTCCTCAACGCCTCGCTCTTTACGCTAAAGTTTGACTTTCTCAAAACTCTATTTTTTTTTTAAACAATGAAAAACTTTAGGGTAAAGAGCGAGGCGTTGAGGAGGGGACAGCCCCTTTCATTTACGGAATAATTTCTGTTCGTTTTAAGTTTTAATGTCGCTTCTTACTTTCAGTTAAAAAAAACTTGTTTTTTTATTATTTAATCACAAAAAAGTCATATTTCGTAGCAGAAAGCCTGGAAACACTGATGATAGTTCAGAAAGAAATCATAACTGGATAGAAAGCTTGAAGATCGGGACCTACGTTATAGACATAAGAGTAAAATAAACGTCTAACCATATCCAGGATTTTGTTTTGGGAGTTATTTTTGGGGGGGTGGGGCTGGGGGTGGTGGCAAAAATAGACTTCAGAAAACACTTCAAAAATGTGTTTGTAGGATTTCTGTTACTTATTTACGAGTGGGACAAAATTTCGAGGGGAGGGGGCTCAAACCCAGTTCCCCCCCCCCCTGGGGGCGGGTTTGCGTATAACAAATCAATATTGTAATCAAAAAGTAGGTAAAAATTGGGACCAAAGATATACCTTTTATGTGAATAATTTAGACCATTTGTTTAAGTCACATATATTTAACAGTTCTATCTCTACAAAATTTTTATCAGAAGTCTGCTGGTATTTATAAAACAATTTTTGCTGTATCATTATGAATCACAGGGGATACCCTATAATTCACGGGTGAAAAAGCTTAGAAATCAGGATGGCTTTGAGACAATCCCAGATTTAGGACAATGGCTGTTATAATCAGAAGCATAACAACTATATATTACAACTATTAAAAAAAAATTATATACGTGTTATAATCATAGTAAAAAAATCACTTGGATTGTAAAGACTATGTAGAGATAAGCGATCGCGCGAAGCCTTATGAGGTCAAAGGCATGTTTTTTATTTTGCACTAAATTGTCCAGTTCTATATCGAGATGGTCAGTCTCAGACAGCATGGCTGAGATAATCGAGATAGTCATGACTTTCTTGATCTATCTTGGAAACCAGTGGAGGGTCCTCTCCTCTTCCTAACTACCTAAATAGTGTTGTTTCTTTGTTAGATACAAATAAGTGTTTAATTCATGATTTTTTGAACGAATAGATAGTGTATTATCATACATACAAATTGTTCCACTTAATTATTTAAAAAAAATTCTATGGATGACAGCAAAATTTAGTACTGCAAGCACATTATCAAGCTTTGTCTTCCTGCCATATATTCTGATCTACTATATTAGGAATAAAAAGACATTCATATGGAGGACAGAATATTCTCATATTTTTTTTCTCGCTTCAATCTTGAATGATGCCAAATACCTCAAAATTTGTGTTTGACATAACGATATTATAAGAAAGCTTTCTCGTCAGTTATTAAAATAAAAAATGTGGATAGAAAGGGGTCTTTACAACTTACTTTATTTGGTAATTTTCAGACACAAAGTAGGCCTATGTATCGCTGCAAAAAAAGGAAGATTACATAATTCCTGAGATTTTGGGCTGGAGTAAGATTAGGCCCGCCTGTGCCTCCTCCAGGTAAATGTGCCTATTCCGACGGGTACGATAATATACAGGCTAAACAGGCTAAAACTTTTTATTTCTAAATATACATTTTCTTTTCCCCAATATAGTGTACAATTGAGTATTTCACCAAGGCTGTACCCAGAATTCTTTCGTAGAGGGGGGGGACGTTTACTCAAAGCGTTTTTTCGGGGGGGGGGGGTACACAAAAAACATAAAAAAACGCATAAAAATTTTTTATATCCATTTTTTACGTTTTTACGAACCAGAAAAATATTTCGGGGGGGGGGCGTTCAATCCCCCCAAACCCCCCTGGGCACGGCCTTGATTACGACCAACATGACTCGCCTCTCAAGCTTACGGTGAAATCTTTAGAGATCCTCGCATATTAGTCAATAGTGAAAATTTCGTCTTCACATAATTTTATATTTCATTACAGTAGACGCTATCTGGATATCAAATAAGTAAAAATAGAGCAATTACTACTTGATCCATCCTGTAAATCATGGGATATAATTGCATAAAATATTGAAATCAGGTGAGGGAAATCAACAGCCGTGAAAATTCTAAAATTTTAATGAAGAAGTATCCAGGTTTGGTCTTGTCCAGGGATTAAATAGAGAAACACTCAGAGGAGGTAACCCCCTCGCTGGCTCAAGAACCAAAAATAAAAAGTAGTCTAACTTGAGGACGAAATATTTTGGAGGCTTTAAAAATAACCATATGCAGACTTAGGGTAAGGACGTCGACCTTAAATACTTTTTTGAAACCCTGGAGGTGGACAAAAATAAGAGATGTTCAGAATTCGAAAATATCTTACCCACGGAGTCAAAATTAGTCAGGTGCATGGAAGAAATAGGGACAAATTTTAACAGAGGAATCCCCCTCTCGCATGATACAAAGGGGAAAAGTGATGAGAGGTCAAAAATTTTCAGATGAATCATGTCTTAGGCCTCGGTTCAATCCAGGCAATAATCTCATTATCAGAAAATCAAATTTCCAAGTTTTTTTCCACCATCTGAATAAAACAGATCTCTCGCTTGTTTGAAACGTGTTAACCAGATAACCATCGTCAGTAAAAATAATTTTTGATCATCAGATTATTAAGCATAATAAAATATTCAAAATAAGTAAGTATAAAAAAAAATTAAGCAAATTATTGACAATTGGCAGTAGCCTCACAAAAAAAAGAAAAAAAAAAAAAAATTAAATTTTGGTATTTTGTAAAGGATGCCTAGGCCCGAAAGTAAACTTTCTGAATTTTCCAGGTTTTACGGAATTGATGGGCTTAATATTCGCACATCATGCCAGATGGACATAAGTGCACGCGAAAATTTTGCCAGGTGGGACTAAAAGCCTGTATGGAACCTTCTAAGGGTAGTTGGAAAAGTTTTGAAAACAGTTTTTATGGAAAGAAAGTGTCATATTTCTTCAAATGTAACATAAATTTGCCATTTTTGTCCAGTTTGGTATTCAGTGATATAGGAGAGGGGGAAAATGCTTGATGTCCACTCATCTGTGTAAATGCCCATACAGGCACTAGATAAAAATGATGAAATAGTCAAAAGCATGAAATGACCTGTTTTAAAGTTTAATTGAACTCTTCATGGAAACACCACGTAATCAAGACAAATAAATTATTCTTGATATTTAAAGTGATAAGTGTAATAGAAAAAATATTAGAACTTAGAAGAAGTGAATCTTTTTAAATTAGCAATGATGATTTTATAATTACCTATTATAAACACATCAGTAAGAAAGCAGCTGTTCCTGAAATGTAGAAGAGAAACTTTAAAGCAGGCAAAAATGACAATTTTAGAAATAATTGCTAATACTATTCTATTCAAGGTAAGAAAAAAGCAGTTGGAGTTGAAATATATGGGCTGCCAAAGCTGTTCACTCTAACACAAAGAAGTTATTTATATAAGTTACTAAGAACTGAACTGGATATAAAAAATGCTGGAACGGCTGGTAGGGTGAAAATGCATAATAGGGCTATTCCATGTTACTACAATGGAATTTTCGGTACTCTTGCATTATGTGGGCCTTTCTAAAAAGTCAAGTTTGGTTAATACTAATGAAATAAAATAAAATAGGATGAAAATATAATAGTTTAGAAACAAACTTGGGCTATTAATTTGCACATTAGGGGGGTGTGGGTAAAGCAAAGCATATATTAAATACGTAACCTAACCTAGGCACCTCCCCCCCTAAACCCCAAAAACAATAGTTTAAATATCGTAAACGCAATAAAAACCACGCTATCATTGTATTACTCTATAGCGGTTAACCCGTTAAAAACATGTTTTTCGTCACTGGTTTCCTTGTAAAGGCGCATATTATGCAAGAGTACCGACTTTTCACGTCACTTTTGTTGGTCAGTTATAAGCTACCTCCGAATGCTCTTCTAGTAAGAAATATCGTTGGAACCAAGGTAAAGGCTTTCGGTATTAGGCATGCTTAAGCGGTAACCACTTATATTAAAACATCAGCACTCTTTATGAGCTCTTCTGTGTCGCACAAGTAATTGAAGTTGTCTGCAAAAGAGCAAGCATCTCATTGTAAACCAGTTCTGACTGAATTGCTTCAAGCCAAAGCGGTCAAGCCATTATATTGTGTGAGTTCCAGCTGGGGTCGGTCAAACGCTAAACTTGTTGACTTTTACTAAACAAAATTTCGAAAAAAAGGAAAATTCTTTTAACAAAATTTTGCATTTTTTGACATTCAACAAAAAAAATAATCATATTCCAATTTTGATTGAAGCCTACTCTCAACATCAATACAAATTTCAGCTTGAGGAGAAGTCTATTAATAACATACTTTGCGGAACCAGTCAGAAATAACATTTTTTTTCAGCTGAATTTTCTGTAGAATCACGTCTTTCATATAACCAACAGAGCGGTTCATATTTTGAAATGTTTATTTTTCATATAGCCTGCCTTAAAGCCCCTTTGATCTCTTGATTCTTACTTCATCGTCTTATTAGAGACTCCCACAATCGCGCATACGTTAGTCCACGCTTTAGGTAGAAGTTATTAGCATGTCAAAAATAAGGTTAACACTATTTTTTTAGCTCTAAATCACCTCTGGTATTGGGTAAATTCATAAGAAAAAGAAATGCAACAGGTACGTTTTATTATCAGGGAAATTAAGTGTAGTTTTGAAATTTGTTTTCAATACTTGCAGTTTGTGAAAAAAGACGTTTGATCGTGTGAGTCCAAAAATTCAAACATTATTTTGTAATACTATTTTGCTACAAAAAGAAACGTTATTTACGTTACTGTTTTGATTTGCATTACCGCTTAAGTTTACCTTAAAACTATCACAGAGCTTAGACACCTCTCTGCTGTTATAAAAAAAACGGGCATCACTTTGACCCTACAGCAATGTCAATTGGTTTAAAGCCTAAAATAGGTTCGCTTACAAACGCTAGCTCTGTGGGCTCACTTTATTCGTAATGACATTGTTTCATTTTCTTATAAAAACATGGATCACTACAACAGCTTTGGAACTAAAAATAGATGTGTGCAATATTATTTAGCTCCCTTGGCAATTGTACTACGGAACTGTCAGCTAAGTATTTACGTTTTCACGAATCCTTAGGCAATTCCGGAAATTCTAATATCGATACTGACAACTAGTGAACTATCATTCATCTTCTTCGAAGAATAGCCGTAAGTAATTTGTTATTCTTGAAATTTGAAACTGTTGAATGTTGCTTTGACGCCAACGCCATCTTTGGTTTTGAAGTATATTGCTGGTTTTCATTTTATATACAGTAGTACCTGTGAGTCACACGGGTCTGTAGTGTTCAAGCTTCTTGTTTTCTATTGTATTAATCGAGATAAATTCCAAAGTATCTCTATAAATTCCAATAAATCTGGTGGAATAAAAAAATATTAAGTTACATGATATAATCTTATAGGAGAACATTAGAATAAAAAATATTTCTGGGTCTAGGGTTGTTACCAATTACCCTTTTTTAAATAGGGAAGGTTCTCTAGGTCCTCTAGACATGAAAAAGTGGATTTTAAAGGTTTTACTGCGCAAAGGCAAAGGTTTTACTTCTTTCAAGCTTTACCGCGAATGAGAAAAGGAGATGTCACTTGTTAAGGAAATAATCTTTATGTATAAAATGTGAGGTTAAAAATATAGAATAAAAAGAACTTAATGTCAGATGTTGGAAAAAAATGGGGGGAGGGGGGCAGATGCCCCCCCCCCCTCAGGCCTAGAACTGCAGCCGATTATTGGGTTTGGGAAAATCGATTTGGCATGCCCAATTTAATAGAACATGAATATAGAATTGACCAAAAAACGTCCCCTAGTGTCTTTCAAAGTACCGTAGCAAAATTGTCTGTGTGGATGATTTTGGTTATGCTAATCAAACATAGCCATCATCTAACAATCCACTAGGGTAGGCCAAATTCACTTTTTCTTCACTTTCTTCTATTCTTAGCATAAAACCATTTTTTTTAATTCCTTCAATCAGCAATTGAACCTAACTATACTTTTGCATAATTTTGTTATGTAATGATTTGAATTCAAATCTATAATAATTTATTTTGACATTAATATGGACCCCATCCCCCTTAAGATTTGTCTGAAGGATCACCTCAGGAAAACTTGGAATTATCATCCCAATGAAGTCCTTCTAAGACCCTTGATTCTATTTTGAGAAAAGAAATTTTGACACCTCCCCCAGACTCTGTCAAGAATTGACCTGGTTCTACTAATTAATCCAACGCATCCGATGACTCTGTGTTTAGTATCTCTGTGTTTTTACATTTTGACTATTGAACAATTCAACTTTTTTTCATTTTTATTTTTTTAATATTTTGAACATATGATTGAGTGTTTCAGAACCATAAAGAAAGGAAGTATATGTGATCCAATGCTCGTCTTTTATTATTAATTTTATACTTTGTGTATTTTGTCTTTTCTTAGTCAAACAGGATTTCGGTGACAGATGAAAATTTAACCTATAAAATCAGAGTGGTAACCAGGGCTGGTAAGTACTGAACAGAACGTAACTGATGAGCCAAAAGTAATGAAAGAGAGAGGTGTTACCAAACTCTCAGCTGCCATTCTTGGGAGACATCTGACAGTTTATAAGTGGGCAAAAAATTCCTGCGTTGTTTAGAAAAAAAGATTATATGAATAGGTAGCTTGGCGACGGATTGCATCTGGCACTTTGACGATAAATCACAGCAGTCCAGTTCTTGTTAAGAAAAAAAAAATTGCTCAGTGGTAATTTATTCCCCCCCCCCTCCCTGGAGTTGTGCGGCCCTAGGTCCAGGCTTAGTGGACCTGTTGGTAAATTCTGGCCTGGCGGTAACTATCGCCAAAATCGTTTTTAGCCAGAAAAGACGAAATCAAGCCTCATAAATGCCTACCCATTTGGCTTTCTGTGCATGTTTACTTTGTATATAATTAGCGCTCATAAAGTTAAAACCCAGAATGTTATGCCTAACAAAGTATTCAGAAACTTTGTAGAGAAGATTTTCTGCAATCTATATAATAAAGTTTTCTGCTCTTAACAAAGCAATGGAAGGATGCTCATAATTTTTTTTTCTTTTTAGCAAAGCCACCGGCAGCAGCTGGACTCCGTGACGTTAAATTAACTACTCGACATCGACTCATGCTGAAGTGTCGAATAAAAGGGAATCCCATTCCATTGGTCACTTGGTTTAAAGACGGAAAAGAACTGAGACCTTCAAAGCGAATCAAAATTAAAACGAGAAGGTGGGTGACTCGTTAAGTTGTTGTTTCAGGCTTTGATGTTATTTCAGAACTGCTTTAAGTAGTATGTTACTTTTGCCTGGTTTTTGGGACTGTAGATTTATGATGAGCGAACTCACAAAACTTAGTCGATGCTGAGGCCACAAAGGCCCATTGCATCCACAAAAGAATCTAGATGGGTACTCCAATCGATATTTGGAACTATGAAGACCTTCGCAATAGAAAAATTAAACCAAAATATTAAAACAAAAAATACCCTTTAAAAGTCTCTTGATCCCTTCATACAGAGGGCGTTAACGAACATATTATGTACGTTATGTGCATATATTACGAGTTTTTTCTTTATTTGAGTTGCTAGCAATAGTTTTTGAAATGCTTAAACTAGTTTTACCAGTGTCTAGAAGAATAAAAATATACGTACGCTATTCTCATATCCTAAATGTCAATAATTATAATAATGGTTTGGTATTATAGCGATGCTTATTTACCTATGTAGTTTATTCTCGTAAGATGCTAGCTAGCCAAAGAGTGATCTGGATAAGCAATTACTTGGCATCAAGAACTTTGGAACTTTGGAATTTCTTCTTCTAAAATTTTTGGAAGATTGATAAAATGAAAATACTTCAAGACTTGAATTGCAGAAAATATTATTAGAAAAGTATCTTTCCTTTTGGTCTTCTTTCGTTCGAGAATCTGTTTTTTCTAGGAAAATTTTGACATTTAAAAATTTTGACTGAGATAATGTTCGGCGAATCTGACAACGCTGGTTAATTTTAAATAAAAAAATACATACATACTTCGTAAACTGAAATTAAAACAATTTTCTGCTTCGGAGTAATAATGATGCCATTTTCAGAGAAAAAAGGATAAGTCTTCCTCCTAAAAGCCTAGGAAACTAAGAATTGATCCAGAAAGGTTTTTGGGAAGGAATCATGTAATTTCCTCTGCTAAAAATATTGACACATTAACAAAATTGAGTTACTTCCGAAATCAAATTCCAGAAACTATTCTCAGGAATTCTAATAAATCCATCCAGAAATGCTCCTTGTTTTTATCACTGTATTGGTATGTGATTAAGATTTTCCGCTCCTCCAAATTTATTGCTTTGAAACAGATCATATGTCGTCCTAGTGACTTACAGGTCTTTCAACAGGCTTAAATCGAAAACATTGGCAAATAGAACAGTCTGAGCTTATAGGTAAATAACACTTAGTCAACAGACTCTCCAAATGAGTTTTTATGAACATTCTAAATAGGCAAGCCTCGGTAAATAAAACAATGTCCAACAGCCTGGTATGTGTCATGAAGGTCTTGATGTCACAACATGTCGTTTCCATTAATTGGAGACATACAAATAGGAATTAACAAGGATTTTGCTTTGTTCCCGGGTGCAAACTTAGTTGTCTAAAAATATGCGTTCGGTTTTACGTTTTCCGAAACATCAAAAGTTGAGGAACTATTTTACTCTTTTAAAAGTTGAGGAATGTTATCAAGTATATTTATTTATTTTAAATAAATATAAAATAAATAAATAACAAATATATTTTCAATAGATTTAAAATTAAGGCTATTGATTTTTTTTATGACTGTAAATTTAGAAATATCGTCTTGTTTTTTTTTATTATAAGAATGCATAAAAATAATGCATCCCAAATTAATGTTTTTGATTGATCTGAAATTCATTCATTCTTTGAAAACTAAAGATTAAAAAAGTTAAGCTACCTCGTATGAGCAATTTTTTAAGAGTAGCCTATCCACAAGAATTGAAAGAATATAATAGGGCATTTAAAACTTTTCGGCTTGGAAAGAAGCCAACACGTTCAAGGTTATTTTTATATCTTTATTGCAGTAAGTCAAACAGCTATATGTGGAAATACCTTAAGGTCAAAATTTAGACTGCATGAACATTTCGAATAACTTTATGTCTTTTATTCTCATGTCTTGTTAAGGCTTCTCTATCTGGATTGTTGATTAGTACTTGAAGGAAATGTTTAACCTGGGGTTCTTAAGAAGAACAAAAATTTGCTATTTACAGTAATTGTTTAAACCACACTGATAATCATTGGGGTTAAAAAGAATGCCAGAAATTAATACTATCATGTCACATAAAGACATTGCAATATTAAGCTTAGTCCCTGTTTAATATTCACTTTATCAAAATTATTATATTTTAATTATAATATAATTAAAAAAATTATTATATTTTAACTATAATATAATTATAATATTCAATATGAATTAATTATAATATAAATTGTAATTAATTTCAAAGGCAATTTCCTACAGAATGGTTAGTCAAAAGAACAAACTAGTCAACTTTGATCGAAAAAATAATGCATCTAAAGTAGGTTACGTTGGAGACTCCAGTTTTGCGAATCTGGTCTAGAATAGATGGCTTTATAGTACACGAATAAAGAAAAACAAGTTTTTTTTTTACACATAAAAGTAACGAGTGAATTCGAAATAAAAATTTAAAAATGTAACTCTAAATGTAACGAGGCCTGTCACTCTCCTTAATTCCCCTGATTTTTGCCCTAAATTTTTAAATTTTCATCACAATGCACTAACAATGAATGTTATTATTTAGATGTATTTCTTTACTTACTTACTTAACTCCCATCTTGATAGATTGGCCGACCCTGGGCATCTCCTCTGACTGCAACGTTAGAGAATTAATCGTTATGCCTCCCTGTTCCCTGCAGTCTGTAAAAGCACTGACCATGGGCAAGCGAAAAATTTTTTCCAGGTCTTTGAAAGTCGTCCGATTAGGCGAGAGGTGTCAACCCTTTTTGCAAAATCTATTTTAGGAAGTTGGAAAGAGGGAATATACGAAATGAGGCTGCTGCCATTCACACTAAAATTTCCATTTCAAAAATTTTAAGGACAATAGGTAAATGAAATACTTCTAATCACCAACCTGCTGTATTTTTTTTTACGTTTTAATATACTTTCAGCAATGCGCGAGTCAAGCTTCAGCAACAGCAGCGGTTACAGGAATTTATGCCCCCCCCCTCCACTTCTGTATTTAGGCAAATGAACTTAATATTTCCTCTTGCGCTCAAAGTATTTTTGCAACAAAGGGAAATCGCTGGCCCCTTAGCGTGCATTCTTCATCCTAGATCAAAGCACATTTCTTCAATTGAAGGGAAATTCTAGGATAAAATATGCCCCTACGCCTCCTCCAGGTTTGTCTGAATAATATCTCATGATCCCTATGGAAATCATGGCACTCAAAATTTACTTTTTAAGCTACCCTAACCCCTTCACAGAATGATACAGGGCCCCACCCTTCTTAGAAGCTACTATTCAACTGCGCAACACTATACATAAAAATAAATTTAAGTTTCGACTACACCAATTCATACAGATGAAGCTTTCAAATTATTAATATATCCTGTCACTTAAAAAGAGTACCAGAACTAAAAAATCTATGTTTTTAAGAAGCCCCCTTACAACGTTCTCGACCATTGGGTCAATATAATCACCCTTGAAACAAAACAAATAAACACGTATCCATGACAATATTCTAGAGGTAGCGCACTAGTGGGGCCTCAGTGAAGAACCATAAGTCTTCAGTGTATTTGCCCCCCCCCCCCAGACACTTCACATGGAAAGGGTATTCCTTGAAACTTTGGCGTTTGTCAATGTTTCTTTTTGTCCCTGATCAGTTTGAAACTTACAGTCACATGACCTTTGACCAACAGGAGCTTGATGTATTAGAAAAATTCTAGGGCACACACCCCAAGAATTGGGACATGAAAAAGGAACAAAAAACATTTTTTCCTAATGAGTTTGAAGCTTATATCCTTAAGTCCTTGTGCAAAGGGTACCCCAATGTACATAATAAATTAGTTGGGTCAAAAGGACCCAGTACAGAACGGAAAAAAATGTATTGGTTCGCCCAAAAAAGGGTGTGAAAAGGCCAACTTTTTTTTAACCCTTGCCATTTCTAATCAAAGGGTGGTCTAAGAAAATTTAGAAGGGGCACATTTGGTTGGATTTTGAAAGTTATGATGTCATTTTTTTACGGCCGACAGTGATTTGAGGGGGAACAACCTTGCTCCCGTGCCTTTTCTAGCTACCTAGTCCGTCAATAAGTTTCATAATATTGAATCCAAATTTTTAGATACTCATTTCGTTCAGGAGTCTTTAAAAGTCTAATAAGTATGCCTCTGGGGTCAACATAGTCCCAAAAGACCGAGGGGCAATGGCCTTAAATTATGTAAATTAGCCATGGTTCACTGATAGGTTTTAATAAAAAAACCTCTTTGGGATCGTTCGCTAGGCCAAGAATTCCAGAGTCTCACAAGAATATAATCTAAAAATGACACGGATACCTGAATAAATCAAAAGACGTTACGTGCATCCGAGGTTTACAAATTGCAACATCATTATTATTTGATAATCATTATGATCTAAAACATCATTATTTGATTAGCTAAACACATAATCTGAATATAATACATAAAAATTTCATTTATTTTATTTATGTTTTCCCTAGGAATAGAGTGATGCTACTTGTCACGTATTTAGTCATAAATCGTGTCTTAGCTAAAAAAAATATCAATCAATTTTCAATTTTCAATATCAATTTTCCTTTTCAGACGAAAATCAAACCTACGAATAACCTGTCTCAAAGAGGAAGATGCAGGAATATACGAATGTCGACCGTCAAGCATAATGGGTCAAGGTTCCAGCACTAAAGCAAGAGTAACAGTTACCAAAAGTCCTAGGATGTCACTTAGGCCTGGTAATGGTAAGTAACTTACTTACTTAGACTTAGTTCCTCCCACGTCGTCTGGTGCATAAGGTGACAACGGTGCCTCTCCACGACGACCTCTGAAGAGCTTGAGACCACAGATCTTCCAAAGATGTCCTTGCTATACTAGCCTTTTTCTCCAGGAATTGGCCAAGTGTCGTTCTCTGTCATCCACATCTTCTAACGCCGGGGGAGCCAAAACCAAACATCATGGGGGAGCCTGCCATTGGCCATACAGACCATATGACCCCAATATTGCCATCTACTACTTAGGATTTTTTCAACTATTAAAGGTTGTTCCGTCCTTTAAAGTATGGCGGTGTTCGTAATTCTGTCGGACCAGTGGATCCCCAGGATGCGCCGAAGACAGTTATTTTTGAAACATTGTATTCGTTTCTCAAGCTGTTTCGTTATTACCCATGTATCACATCCATAAGTCAGTATAGAGAGGACATTACTATTTAGGAGTCGGAGTTTGAGCTTCAGAGAATACGCAGCATTTTTCCAAACTATTCTTAATGTGGCAAAAGCATTGCCTGCACAAGCAATGCGTGGTGTAATTTCACGTTCGAGACTTCCGTCAGATTTGATGAGGCTTCCCAGATACTTAAATTTTGTAGCCTCATCTAGCTCATCTATACCAAAATTCAGTGGCCTGGCCGGGGTTGTATTTACGTTTTTACGCATAACCTTGGTCTTTTGAGTACTAATGGACAATCGAACTCGCCCAGCTTTGTTCGAGAGCTGGGTGATGCTCTGTTGCAGGTCTACTCTTACATGAGAGAGGAGCACTATGTCATCAGCAAAATCAACGTCAAAGACACTACGCCTCTCATTCAACTGTACCCCTCCAACAAAATGACAGGACCGCTGTACATAGTCAATGAGAATCATAAAGAGTACAGGAGAAAGGATAAAACCTTGTCGTACACCAGAATTGATTCTTGTCTGGGAGTCCATAATATCGTAGTATTCTCCATAATGATTCCCTAAGTATTGAATCAAACGCCTTTAAGAAATCAATAAACGCTATTAATATTTCAGTTTGCCACTCGTTCGATTCTTCAATTAGAATTCTTAGGTTGAATATCAGATCAGCACAACCTCTACCTGACCGAAAACCACGTTACTCATCTCTCAAGATCTCGTCAATTCTCGATTGAATACGATTCAAAAGTATTTGGCAGAGAACTTTACTTCCTATGGACTGTAGGGTTATACCTCACCAATTGTTGCCATCCACGGTTAGACCTTTCTTAAAAAGTTTTGTAATGGTCCATTTCTTTCAATCAGTTGGGACACTCTCGATTTCCCGAATTTGATTCAAAATATCGTAGAGAGGCTTCGTAAAAGCCTAGGCGCCATATTTCAGTAATTCAGGTTGTACGCCATGAATTCCGGCAGCTTTGCTGTTTTTCAGGTTGCGTAGTACGGTTTTCACTTCCAGTAGGCTAATTGGGTCAACGTTGATTCCAAGATCGACGAGCGGAACACCGGGTGGATGCTCCATGGGATTTACAGTGGGAGGAAAATTTAGTACTTCGTTAAAGTATTCTCTCCATCTGTTATCAATATCTTCTTTCCTCGTAAGTAGTTTGCCAGTCTTACGTTCAACAGCGCATGATGGCTTTCGGAAGTCACCAGTGATCTCTTTGGTTATTCGATACACCATTCTACTATCGCCTTTGCTGGCTGCCACCTCAGCATCGGCTGCCTTTATCTCTAAAAAGCAATATCTGTCATTCCTTGTGGACCGCTTTACAGCTTCGTGGATTTGTTTACATTGGTCCTTGAGTTGGTCTTTGTACTGAGGGGTGACGTTACTATCACAGCTGTCTAGCTGGATCTTTATTTCTTTTCTCTCTTGTATGAGTTTCCACAAGCCATCGCTGATCCACTATTCACTCTTCTTTTTCACGTAACCAACCGACTCCTCAGCGGCTCCCCTTACATATTCCACAATTTATTTTCACTTCTCATCCACTGAGACACCGGTTTTATCACATGTCAGGTTTGGAAACTTTTTAGAAAAGGCAACACAATATGCTTGCCTCACTTGTCTATCCCGGAGCTTCTGAATGTCAAACACTTTCACAGTCTCTTTGCGCTTGGTAATAGCCTTTAATTTTAGTTTGAAACTAGCAATCACTAGTTGGTGGTCCGAGTATGCGTCAGCCCCACGAAAAATACGTACATCTTCCAGACAGCGTCTGTGACGTTTTCTAATAAGAGCATGATCAATTTGGCTCCGTGTAGTCCCATTGGGTGAAGTCCATGTATATTTGTGAACATCACGATGAGGGAACCATGATCCTCCAACAATTAGGCCATGCCTAACGCAAAAGTCTATTAATCGCACTCCATTATCATTTATCACACCAAGACCGTGCTTGCCGATCACTTCAGGGGCATAGCCGTGGTCATTACCAACTTTAGCATTAAAATCACCGCACAAAACGAGAATATCATGTTCAGGTACTGAGTTGACTAGATCATTTAATTCAGAATAAAACGCATCTTTCACAGAATCATCAGCCTCATTTGTTGGGGCACAAGCAGATATAATTGTCATTTTCGACTGAGCACTAATAAAACGAGCTTTTAGTATCCTCTAATTTTTTTTGTATAAATTCGAGCATCAATTTCTTAGCTACTTTGCTCACAGCTAAGGCAACTCCAGCTTCACGCCTCCTCTCCGTTCCAGAGAAGACTTCATATCACCAACATGCATGGAACCAGAGCCTATTAGTCTAGTTTCTGTTAGAGTTGCTATATCGACATTATAGGACTGAAGGGTTTTAATTACACCCTCAACGCGGCCAGGCTGAGTATCTGGATTGATCGTCCTGACGTTCCAAAACACAAGGCGAAAAGATTGCTTCGTTGTCACAAAACGTATCCGGGGGCGGTCCGTGGTTGTCATATGTGAAGTCAAATCAGATCCGAGACAATTCGTTGTCGACTCTAAAATCATCGTTTTTTTACGGGGAAAGGTGATTGGCCTGTCGCCCAACCCTCCTCCTTTCCTGGCTTGAGACAGGCTGCTCCCCAATACCCCGGAAAGCATGGGTCCTTGCAGGCGGAGTATGAATCCACCTGCAAACATTTATTTTTGAATTTTGAATTATTATTATTAACAATTTATTACTATCACTGTACAAGTTATCAACTATCAATTTACAGATTTGAAATATATCAATCAACTTTTAAACTTATTATTGAAAGTTTATTAATTTGACCTTGTTCAACTTTACCAATTTTATTTATAATAAATTATGCGTTTCTCTCAATACTAAATTTTGTGTTATTAATATTTCTAATATCGATTTGTATATTCAGAAGTTGCACAACCTCAGAACTTGATTGATATTTAAGTCTAAACGTAAAAGAGTCAGTGTTGGTTGTGCTGTAAGTGCTGGTAAGTAGCTAAAAGGTTAATAGAATGAACGAAATAAAATTAATTCCTTTTGGGGAGTTGAAGCTTTCGATGAACGGTAAAAGTGGCTGTTTCCCTTTTCTTACATCCCCTCTGTAAATGTAACATTATAATTCAGTGATATCACTTGTACAATTTTATAATCAAGAGTGCCATAGAGAATAAATTTATCTTATTTTTATTATTAATTTATTACTGTCATTGCACTAATTATAATCTACCAATTCACAGATTTAAAATGTATCAATTTTAAAATTATAAATTTATCGTTGAAAGTTTATTAATTTGCCCATTTGATCAGGTTTAACCAAAGTTAAGTATAATAAATAATATTTTATATCAATATTAATTTATTATTATCAATTTTTCTTATGTTGATTTGTGGATACACAGTTTGCATAACATCAGTATTTGATTAATATTAATTTAAAAAACTTTTTCCACTAAACAAGTTTTTCGAAGAAAAGGAAAGAGCTCCATTAAGCCAAGAATGAGCAAAAATAAAGTCAAATAATCATCCAAGCGTAAAACTACCACAAATCACTATTAATAAATAAATAAAACTCAAAACAAACAGAAATTACAATAAATAGCCGAATCAAACCCAAAACGAGCAAAAATTTACATGAATAGGGCTGATAACCCCCATGTGTTCTCATGACCAGAACACAATTTGTGCTTTACTGAAAAAAAAAACACCATAAAAACAAATGACCGTAGATTGTCTTGTATTCTGGTCTCGAGAAGGCATGGGGGATATCAGCCCCACTCATGTTAGTTTTTGCTCGTTTTGAGTTTGATTTGGCTATTTATTGTAGTTTCTCTTCGTTTTGAGTTTCATTTATTTATTGATAGCGATTTGTGGCTACGCTTGGAAGATTATTTGACTTTATTTTTGCTCATTCTTGGCCTAATGGAGCTCTTTACTTTTGTTTGAAAAACTTGTTTTGTGGAAAAAGTTTTTTAAATTAATTTCTGTTCGTTTTTTATTGACATAGTCTTTTTCATGGAAAAAATAATATTTTATATCTTCTCAGTTTTCTTCTATAAGAATCCATAGAATTGGTTGCTATTTGTATGTTGGAGAAACTTTTTCAACAGTTTTTAATCCTGACACAAACAGTATTTTTTAATTTAATTTTATAACTCCTGAAGTGGACCTGAAAAATAAAACTTAATATCATTCCCAAAAGATTCTATCTATGCTCTTTGACAACCTGGATACACTTACACTTTTTATTTATTTGAATTGTAAGAGCAGAAGTTGTAATAGTAGTGTCCCCAAGTTTCAACATAATACCCCCAGTCGTTGTTGGTATATTACTGATGTGTGTTATTGGCAAACATAAATTAATGCCTTTTGATATATTTTTAAAGTAACATTTAGTTTTAAAGCATAATGGGCCAATTGTATAATTGTCAGGGGTTGACATGCCTCCTATTCCAAAAGCCATAATTGCTGGACTGTGCTGAACAAAATGGCTGTCTCAAAGTTTTGACTGGATGCGTTTGGAAAATGACTCAGCTTGAGAGAACGGCTGCTTGCCCTCCAATCTCTTGTTACTCTTAAAAAAAGCTCCAGAACTTCTAATTTTGAATGGAATTAGCTCCTTTAAAAGTTTCAATGATATTTCTAGCTATTATATAGTAGTGCTGCCTATGATATTGCTTATGTGCCCTTTTGAAATCTTGCCTGCATACAGTTTTTTCCTTTAATTGAAACTCCTACACGTCCCCTAAGAGTTTCATCTTAATACCTTTAGCGTCATTAGTTACATTAACTGTAGTGGTAGCATTGACAGTTTACATATAGTGCCTTCTTGCTAGTTCAAAATCCCCTACAACTTACCCTTAAAGGTCTAAACTCATAATATAAGTTGATAATATGGGGAGGTTGGCATCCCCGAAGACATAATTACTGGACCTTTTAATAACGCTGAACAAAATAGCTCTCTTAAAATTTTGATTGGATATGTTTTGGGAAATTATGGGCATGGGGAGGGGGTGGCTGGTTTCCCTCCAATCACTTTTGACTTTTAAAAAGGGCACTAAATCATTCCGACTTCCAATCGAATGAACCCCATCTGATTCGAAGTTTTGACGACCATCTGTTCTGTAAGAACCTCTTATTCCCGGGGCATAACTTACAACCCTTGCACCTGGGCTCTGGAGGGTTGTGTCCACCTTGAAGCCATTGTTATATGCTCTTTGGACTATTGTGAACAAAATGGCTATCTCACAGTTTTGATTGGATGCGTTATGGGAAAACAGGTTGTCAGGGAGAGAGGGGGGTTAGTTGCCCAACATCAATTTCGACTCTTAATAGGGGACTAGAACTATACGTTTCAAATAAAATGACCTTCCTCTAAAGTTTAAACAACCCCACCTTCGATGAAAGCTTATATGCCCCAGGGGTATAACTTACAACCCTGGCCCCCAGACTCTCGGGGGTTGTGTCAACCCCAAAGGCCTTTCTATGTGATCTTGGACTGCTTTTGAACAAATGACTATCTCAAAATTTCAGTAATAAAGCACATCAAAAAATATAAATTTCTTAATATAATAGCTTAATAGCTATAATAGCTATAATATATAATTATCAGTTATTAATCTTATTTTAGAACAAACTTATCTTGTCTTGTGTTTTTTTAAACAAAAATATCTGTTTTGCGTTCACGTTCCCGTTGGGGACTCAAAAGCCATTCTAATCCTTTCATCCTACGAAATTAAACGACAAAATACGTTTAAAATGTTTTAACTTTTTTAACTTTAAAAAACAAAAAAATATTAAAACTTTAAGGAATACATATCAGTATATGTATACTACACTGACAATCCACAGCCTTTTTTTCAGTAAAGTGCAAATTATGTTCTGGTCTTTCATTTTGATGAGATGTGTTTTGGGAATTGATGGGCGTTGGGGGGGGGGGAGGGCTTGTTGTCCTCTAATCACTTTTTGACTAATAAAAAGGGCGCTAGCCCTTTCAATTTCTAATCGAATGGGCCTTTTTTGAAGTTTCTACGACAACAAATGGCCATCTCAAAATTTTTAGATACATTTCGGGAAAATCCGAGGTGTTCGGGGAGGGGGTATCCACTATTCAATCTCTCTCAATATTAAAAATCATACTAGAAGTTCTGATTACCAATCCAATGAGCCCCTCCGAAGCTTATATGATCACTTTTTCTATATAAACCTTAAATGCCCCAAGGCATAACTTACAACCCTTGCCCTGAGGGGTTGTGGGGGTTGTGGGGGGGTCCACATTCCGATTACTTGGAGGGTGGAAATAAGAGAATATTAGACAAATCTGTTTTGAGTGAACTGTGGAATTTGAGTGCGTTTGTATCCGTGGATGTCAGTTCGATAGTGGAAAGAATGAAGCAGAAGACCGGGAGATCCAAAACATAGCATGAGGAGGTGGCAAAAACCCAATTACTAGAGTTGTATGCACAGATTGCGTGGGGGGGGGGAAGAAATATATATATGAAGGCAGTAGTGATGGGGATTGAGTAGGGCAATTTGGTAAATGAAGGGGACAGTTTACTACTTGGGAAAAGAAAGAAGCATATGGAACAGGACATGTGCCGAAATGGTCCTTATTTCTGCCCAATATGCGGGCTAAAATCATTAATAGAATTGGATAAGAATATAGAGAAAGAAGGATTTTGGGAAAGCTTTAAAGACTGGGAAATTTGTGAGACCAGGACTGAACCATAGAGCTCTTTTCCTCAAGGTCGACGATGAATCTTATTTACGTGTTTGATGCCCTATTCGGCTATTGTGCAAATAAATTGTTACTGTTATTATTATTAGGTATCAGCCGAAAAAGTTGAATAGTCTTTGATAAATTTCTTCTGCAACTTAGAAGTTGCAGACTGCAACTTCTAAGTTCTAGCTTGAAATAAGAATAGGACAGTTCTCACTCTTTCCCTCTTTCCCAGTTGGTCATAGTTGGTCATAGGTTTTTTTTATGTTTATCCCCTAACATATCTTTTATTATTGTAATTGTTCTGACGTGCTTGTGCTAGCTTTTGTGCTATTTTAGCCAATAAATCATATTCTATTCTAGTCGTGAACACCCTGGCTGGTAAAAATGACTTGTGTTTATTGAAGAATTATGTCTATATCTTTATAAACTAAAATGTTTATTTATGCATATTTATGAAAAGAAATCGGGAAAATGAAAGAAAACGTGCTAAAAAAATAAAAAATTTTTGTACGAGCTGAACGATGGACCATGGTAACAGAATATAAAACTGATAAGACTGGGAAAAGAATCACACTTTTAAAACACTCGAATATACACTCGTATTTTAAAACAATGGAAGGAATACCACCGTACTTTGAACAGTATTTTCGAATTTAAAATTCAAGAGTAACATTATTTTTAATAGATCTCATTTTTTTTAGTTTTTCGCTTCCCGAACGGTCACTTCCGTTGGGTTGGCCTTTCAACCAGCTCTCGAAATCTCATGATTTTTGCGATTTATTCTATATATTTTTTTAATTCTCCATACAAATAAATCATTTTTGCCTTAGCGTCAAATTTTGAACACTCTCGCACATCCTGGTCTAGAGCTCAAGTTTATTTTGTTTCAGGTTTAAAAAAAAACTGGTTTAAAAAATAGGTTAAAAACTGGTTTTAGAACCCAGCATTGAGAAACCGATTTTAATCTGTTCCTCTGGACTGGGTCGGAACCTTTTAAAATCTAGAATCAGGGAGGCATTTTGACAATTTCGGCACCCAAAATATCCAAAAGTATTTAAAGTCGGGAATAGAGCTCATAACTATGGTATTCTAAGAAAGTGAGTGTAAAAATAATAATATAGTGCACTTGCATTCAGGTTACTAGTGCCAGCAATCTAGGTTGGAGGAGGGGGGACTTCTCCAATAAACTGTATTCCTAATTTGCCTTAAACCCCAAGTCAATTCAGCCTTACATTTTTTCAATATCAAATTATTACACCATTCTGAACATGATATGAAATAAATCATCCAAAATTAAGCCCTTTTTGGACACTTAGAACTAAAATAAAAATGGCAAATAGTGGTGCAAAATTTAGAAAAAAACGGTAAAATTTAGAACAAAACGGTAAAATTTTCTTTTTATTTTAGTTTCATCGACATTGTGGCCCTTAATAGCAGTTCCCTGTCCTATAGAGTCGTTTTGTCTGAACGGGGGAACTTGTAAGTACTACGAAGCTGTTGGAGAATTAGTGTGCCAGTAAGTTATTTTATGATAACTTTTTCTTATATTTTTTTCTGTTACTGCATTTCTTGTTCCCAACTTTAATCCTATTGTTTCCTTTCTACCCAATACCCATGCTTTGGTTCCCAGTAAAGATTACGGGAAACTTGTACGACGAAAAAGTAAATCCGGCCCTCCACTGCGACAATCACGAATGCTATTTATCAATTTCTATTTTTGGCGTAGTAGTGCGTACACTTTCTTCTATTTCATCTGGAAATCACTATACTGCTTTTCTAGAGAAGACTGTGGGACAAGGTCTCAAAATGCAAAAAAGGAAACTTCAGGGCATTGTTTTCGATTTTTCTCGGTAGATCCTTTGGATAAATCTCGAATGATCACCTTCCCACTCCTTGTTTACTGGTATGACACTTTTGTTCTACATTTTTATCACTTCATAATTCAACTTTATTCAAAGGACGCTATCTATCCAGGTTAGACCAATCTTTTGTCGAAGACAAGATAGCACCCTTCACCAAGTAAGCACTGAAATGCAAATCTCTTACTCATTTTAAGAAGAAGAAAGGCTAACCGACGAAGTAACATCTGAACAGAACAAAAACAGGTCTGAGTCTAATTGGTGGTCTTGAATCTTACGGTTGATAATGGGTCATGATGCTGTCAGTGAAGCATCTTTGGACACATTATTTAGGCAATCTGGCAGCTCGAACAGAAGGTTTATAAAGAAAAAAATGCTAAACCTTCGACAAGAGTGGGTGACATACAAACATTCCTAAAACCAGAATTTCATCTTGCAGTTGCACAACTATTACAGTGCCTGAAACCCTAATTTCCTAATATTCTACTTTAGAGTATATGACTCTTGACTTTGTGGTGATGGCTTCATAATAATCCATAGAAACCAAAACAACACACCAAAATAGGAACCACTTTTTTCTAGATGTGTCAGCATTATACGAGAATGAATCCTTGGATAATGTTTTCGTAGTCTCCGTTTATGTCCCTATTCGTGATGCTGTCAATTTGGCAAAAGATGAAATGTATGTTGCATTGCATTAACTGTCTTATTCAGTTACTGTGAGGGATTACATAGTTGTTTCTGGAAATGTTGAAGCAAGGTTCAGTCTGTTGGATCAGGCTACTAGTCAAATCTTTGGAAAATTCACGAAGGGCCTTAAATGTGAAAATGGACAAAGCCTAGTCAATTACATTCTTGATGATTTGTATCATTGTTACTAATACCTCGTTTAAGCACAAACCCAGCCGTATATTGACCTGGCATTTCAATTAAGGTGTTGCTAAGATCTATTTAGACTGCATGTATCTACACCGTCCAGGGAGGAGTCCAACGCTAGACTTATGTATTTATTATGACGTGGATACAGGCTAGAAGTATAGGCCTGACCAAGGTCTTCTTGTATAGAGATATTTTGGTGTCTTGCAGCTTGAAAAGAGAAGAAGCCAAAGTTCCACATTGACATAGGCAAGCTTTGAAAAATTAAGCTTGACAAAACTTAGCCTAAAACTAACCAACTGTTTTGATGCCTAGAGGAGGGCGAAGAAAATGTTGGCTTGAAAAGAGATGGAAGAACTTCTGAACAATTAGGGGGAAACCACTGGTGAGATTCTAGGTCCACATAAAGTCAAACCACAACACTGTAACTGTAACAAAGGAACCCTGTAACTAGTCCATGAACGAATAAAAATATGAACTGTTCAAAAGAAGTAACGGAAGAGCCATGCACTGAGATCAAGGGCTCCCTCAATCTCGACCGTCATAGAATGTGTGAAATCACTGCTTTGGTGCTATAGGAAGCAGCATGAGCGATTGACACTTGTAAGCTCACTAGATTCTCAAAGAATCGACTGATGACTTTTTCAATACCAATCAACGGTTCCCTATTATCTGCTCGTGGAGGATCTTCCCCAAATTGTTCCAAGTAACCCTAAAAGATTGAGTTAGACTTTTTGTATGGACCTGACATTACTCAAAGTGATCATGACCCTGAATATACACAAAGTCTGAAGCAAAAATGCCCTCCTACAATTATATAAACAGCGCCCAAATTTCACTGCTAAACAACTATGTGGTATCTTTGAAGCACTTTGTGGACTAACTCTTTTCCTAACATTTGGAACACGTCAGTCATTTTAGAAAAAAAAGGTAGTAGATATTCTGGTCCGGTATTTACGGTGAGTTTATCATTTCATTCTTTATTTTATTTCATTTAAAGAAGTTGTCCCAAATACTATGAAGCAAGTCTAACACACATTGCGATGAAAATATTTGGTATCAAACTACTGAACCATGTAGATGAGCAATGGAAAAAAGAACCCGGGAAGACCAACCCGCTTTCCGAACAGTTAGAGGTTGCACTGACAATATTTTGTCAAACGATCCAGCAGTTTCATCTGTACAAATTAGCTTTGAGGCTATTATTTCTAGACTTTATAACTTACTTTGACTTGGATTCCAGCCAAAAATTGTGGACACCTATGAAAAACGACGAATATATTTGTTGCACTTTTTACGTCATACTATAGTAAATCAGTGAGTCGATTGCGAATTTATGGCGAAGAATATAAAGAATTCTCGGTGGTAGAATATTGTCATGCTCTCTCTCCAGCTCTTTTTCAGATTGGTTGCTGCGTAGATTGAGTCCTTTCACTCACTCAATTAGAATATAACTGATGATACTGGTATCCAGCAGGGACCAGAGAATGCACCAATCACTCACAACGATTTCTTGATGTAGGAACATTTTATCAGCCTCAAAATGAGCCTACAAAAGATAAAGTTTATGGCAGTTAATCACTCAAATCCTTCGGAGCTGGTTTATAAGCTGGTTACCTTGGCATCCAACAGAGGATACAGAAAGCACAAATAGATTTTGCTTCCCTTCGCCACCATCATAGTACCACAATATCACACTTTGCGCTGCCGCATAAAATACATTTGATGAGTAACTCAGGGAAAAGCTTGACGATGTGGAAATGTAGGTGCATCTCATCAGCCAGGTGGAACAGGAGCAGAATTATAGCTTGACATTACTTAACCTTAAGCAATTTATTGATGGACTTTAGGCCTTGATAACCAAAAGAGTTTAAAAAAAGCAAAAAACAGACTTTGCTCTCCTTCAGCAAGACCTTAACATCGCACCAGGCTGCAATATGAAACATTTTTATGGTAATTTTGTAAATTTTGTATCCGAAATTAGAGAAAACTTAGATCTCTGAGAAAAATTTTGTTTTCATGAAATTGCAGCAAAATTAGAAGCCGGTATATTATCGATCAGTCCATGTATACTATTCTATTTTTGAATACGATGTTAAAACTTGTTGGATTTTACTTATATTGGACAAACGTTTCGAGAAAAAAAAAAATACAAATGTAATCAAAATGCTAGCATGCAAAAAAAGAAGCCGCTGAGATTCTGGCTAAGAATCTGTCCAGCACCCAAAAGGAAATACTGATTAGATAAAAAAAACTTATAAAAAAGGAAGTAAAGAGCGACATTAAAACTTAAATAGACCAGAAATTACCCTGTATTGAGGGAGGGGAAGAAGATAAATAGAGATAGTGCCTTTTAAATTATGTGTAACAATTATGAGGCTTACTTAAACCAAACGTCAGTCATTTCTTTTCATGGTTTAGCCTTCTATTGAGTCAGATAGTGTTTAGAGACGGTCATACAAGGTTTTACCCTTGGCAAGTCATCTTTTATAAGGAAAAAAAAATAAGTAAATTTAACCCTACATTTTGCTGTTGAATTTAAATGTAAGGTATTTAATTATTGAAAGTGAGGTTTCAAAGCCACAAGAAGGTAATGAGGACAAGAAAAATTAATTTGGAAGAAACGTCACGGTTAAAATATTTCCCTTAAAAGTGAATAAAAAAGAATCCTGTACGCAAAATTTAAAACGTAATAGCAGGTTATTGGTCATGCTGAATGTGAAAAATTGCTCATTTGTAAAGTCAAGAAAGAAAGTTTTGAAAACCTTGAACTATCAATAGAAAGTAAAAATAATCTCTTGTAAGGTTAGTCCCCCCCCCCCCTCCAATTCCAAATTTGATGTCATTAACAGCTTTGGAATCAGAAAAAGCAAAAAAATTGCCAACATTTTTCTCTGAAAAAGAGAGTTCCCACCTTAACTTTTAAATTACGCCTTGTTTGAATCGGAAAAATAGTTTGTAAGTTTTGTTCAGTTTTTATTATCTTAAAAACTTCTACTCATTATTTAACAAAAATATTCAAATGGAACTAAATTTTGCACATTCGTTTCTATTTATGGAAACCAATTAGTAAAACTGAGGTTTTTACGCTTCTAGAGACGAGTGTTAACATTTTATGCTCTTTGTAAGTGAATAAAGAAGAATTTTCGATAGAAAATTAAAAACATACTTACGTTGTTCTTCAGCTTGCTACTTTCTTAAGGCGGTGTGCTTTTCCTGGCTTGCAGTTGCAGCTTTTTTCTTAGTAAATATCAAGGATCATAGTTCTTATTAAACGCAAAAATATAGATGACAATACAAACAATTTATAAACAAACCTCTTAGGAAAGGTGAATTCGCCTTTTCCGTTGGGAAAGACAAGAAACTATAGAATGAAAAACACGACTATATCTTCGTCTCTTGGAAGTTCAGCTTCAAGAAATATTTCACCTGAAAAGTATTTTATCTGAATGTGTGATTTTTCAGTGCCGCACTAGCGGTGAAGAAAAAAAAGGATAAGAAAAAAAAAGATGACACATCAGTGATACCCATGCGAAGACGTGATTTTTCTTGTTGTTCAAGGTGGAGGGCTGCAAATTTGCTGTGGGGAGTTTTCGGCAATGGGGATTCCAATGGTGTACTTTTTGTTTTGATTCAACGCCATTTTTGAGAGGTTTCAGGCTGTTTTTCAAAATCCCGTTCTTTAGTTGGTTAGTTATAACCATTATTACTATTATTCTTCCGTATATTAAAAAAAGACCTTTTTTTTTAGCTGTGCAGAAGGATACAAAGGTCAACGGTGTGAAAGTAAAGACCTCTTAGGAAGTAAGTGCAATCCTATTTTATGCTTTTTTCATGTCGAATTTACACAGTATGTTTCTGGGTATTTGTAAGTGTGAAATTATGCAAAACAATGACATCCAAATTGTAAAATCCTCATAAGAAATAGAGTCTGACAGCTTTTCATTTCTAAAATTTAAAAAAAAAGAAAATTACAATTTGGTAACATAGTGAAAAATTCGTTTACTTACGGTGAAGAAACTGAAACTCGGTACATTTTTTATACGGTTTACAAAAGCTGGGATCCTGAATTTTGTTTTATAGGCTATTGAAAGAAGGTGCCTAAAAAATGTGGCTAGGTTAGGATATATTTTTTTTAACTTTACTTCTTAAAAACGGGTATTTAACGTGCTAGGTTCAGATACTGTATTTTTATTTTTGATACTTGATAAGTGTCTGGCCTGACTAAGCTTGATAATGTCTTGTTTATTTGTTTTTCCGCCACAACAAGAAGCAACAAAAGCTATATGATGTTAACCGTTTAATTGCACTGACGAATTTCACATTAAACATATTTTTATTTTTAATGTCAGCTAGCGTAAATATGACTAATAGATTACATTTTTATTTGGAAACTTTATGCGACCCAATTTCTCAGTCACTTCCGTAGAATTAATGATGATTGCTAAAACGTTGTTGTTCTCTGGAATTTTGACTATTTTTGATGACATGTCCGAGAGACGGATGCTATATAACTGTTTAATAAATTGAAATGACGGCATAATTTGACATGACGACAACATAGTAGATTGATGAATAAGAGTTTTTTAGCTTTGGAAATGAAAGTTTTGTGCTAAATCTCACGCCTACATTGTTTCGTAACATGGCAAAGTGACACTAAAGAAATAAACTAAAGGAAACTACAGTATTTTAGTTGGCAATTTGTGTACATTACAAGAACAAATAGTAAATGTATTCCGAGCTGCCTGACTTTTTATTTTCAATAGGGTTGTCATTACTGGGATAGGTAGGCTATAAAACATACACTAAAGAAAGGAACTTTTGTCGTAAGGGATTGGATTTTTTTTATAATTTTTTAGCTTTATAAAAATAAAGATTTTGAAGGCTCCCAAACGAAAATTAAAATTATATGTTTCGTTTTGAAAGGTCCTTGATATCAACAGGACAAAACTAGTTATCCCAAATAAAACCAAAATAGTATCACTTAGGTTCCCGTTGAAATTTTTCAAGACCGAAAACCTGCAAGTGATTTTCCAGTGCGGGGGGGGGGGGGCAAGACTTAACAGTGTTTTTTTTCGTAAGAATAGCATTACATTTCTTCTGAGTTTCCTAAAATTTTGGGATTTCTGTGTATTTTTTCAAATAACGTTGTAGGCACTGATTGTTTTCTTTGCCAGAGCGATTTAGTAACTACTTCTAATGCTAAAGTAGTAAAGGAATGCCGAGCAGTTATGTTAGAGAGGAGCATTTTGGAAATTTCACAAAATCAGTATGCTTTTATTTATTTATTTTTAAGCACAAGGGGGCCAGCTACCATTAAAAGAAAAATATTAAGAAGCTTTATGCATTACTGTTAAAAATCATAATCTTAACAACAGGAAGCGGGACCGGGGTAGAATCTCGGTATATTATATGCAAGTCATTGGTTTCATAAAAAAAAAACTCACGCTTTACCTCACAGGTAAAGATGAATCTTACCGCATCGATTGACTTGTAATTAGCTTTGAATTCATTTATTAATCAATCAATGTTTACAGTTTATAGTTTATAACCCTACAGAGTCCTTCAATAACAAACACAAAATGGATATAATGTACGATTTCAAAGAGTAAAACAAAATAAGAATTAAGACTGCATTATTTTGAATTAAGACTGTCAAAATCAAAAGGATATTTGATATACTTTAATCCAAAGGTCAAATCTATACATGTGTATGAAAGCTGAGGCTGTAATTTGCTTTGATTTGCCAGAGGGGTTGTTTTCAATATTTAACATTGATCAAGAAAATGTGATTACTAAATGACTTTATTACAACATCGTCCACTATCAAATAATGTTTTATGCTTTGCGTTTTATCTAAATGTATTTGTGGTCAAGGTTTCCATAAGAAAGTTTTCAAAGGGATAGCAAACCTGCTAAACATTTTTCGGTGTGGTCAAGGTAAAGAAAAAAAACTTTTAAAACCATCGTATTTTTCTGAATGTCACCCATCTCCCAGAGGGACAGGCTGGAAGCCCTCCTGTCCCACCTCCATTGGGACTCCTTGTTTGGGGGAGTTCCTCATGTCTTGCAACGTTCAGTGCAACGCTTCTTGTGTCTCTTTATTTCCCAAAGTGCAAGCAAACTTGCTGTTGCAGGAAGTTTTGTTGCAAAAAACTTCTATATTTCCTAACTTACTTTTCATTAAAACAAACCTACCGGAAAGATGTTAAGTCTCAGTGTTGAAATAATTTGAAATAATATTAAAAATGAAATAATAGTTTGAGTGTTGAATTAAATAATTTTTTACGGCTCTTGCTCTTAAAAGCTCCCTATAGCCTAATCTGGGCTTTTTTAAGGTGTCAATACGGAAGATGTAAGTAAAATTTTATTAAAAGACATAAAAAAAAGACATACAAAAACATGGCATTGGATTTGCCTACGGGCCAAGAAATAAATTTTTTTAAGAATAAAAAATGCTGCGAGCCAAGAATTGAACTTGAGCTGAAATGAAATAAGCATTTCAAACATGCTGTCCCTGACCGGCAGCTGTTGATACCAAAAGAGATATGAAACATCCTTTTTTGTATCCTCATTTAAAAAATTAAATAAAAATCCTTATTATTATACGGCACCACTGTGTTGAGAAATTAAATATCCATAAAGTTATCTGTCTTTTCTAACTAACAAACTTTGGAGCTTGGATTCCTCTTTTTCTGAGAACCAAAGAATTTTGACTATCAGCAGAACTGGTGTTCATAAACTAGATTAGTGGTGAACATCGAAATCCTTTGGTCTCAGTAAAGAGGAGATCGTGCGCAAAGACAAATAAAATAATGTCATCAACTGTCTTTCTAAATTTTTTTGACATTTTCCCATGGTGCAATATCTTCTGTATGTTCTTTCTTTTGAATAATGGATAATTTTTACTTTTCTTGGCTCATGCTATATGTGATTTTTATATGCCTTATTCTGGGCTCCCCTGGGGCCAATAAAGTTAATAAAGTTTTTCATAAAGTGCGAACCATAAAGTTTGTCCTTCTCGCACAAGGATTTCACCCTTTTGACTTTAAAGCAAATTTTCATAGAAAGTAACGGAAATAGTCAGACAACGAGCTGAGAAAACCATCTTTTTAAACATTTTTTCCTTTTAATAATAAATGAAAGTATTTTTGTGTTTCTTTTACCAAACAAAATATTTAAATAAGTATACAGTATTATATTCGTAGACACTAATTTGTATTTTGTTTATTTGAAATTTTCCACAGGTCTTCTGCTATTGGTTGAACTTTGCTGACTTTCTTGAAAAGGTTAAATAAATTTCAAATTTTTTCCGACAGTATAGAGTACACAAAGTTATGCAAGGAAAACGGTTTATTAACTTTGTGGAGAGCTTTATTAACTTTATTGACGCCGTGGGATTCCGCATTAGTAGTCACTTTGCTTGCAACCGGTCGTTTTGTGAATTTTTTTAAAATGCATTTTCGATTATTGCTTTTATTCTTTGCTTTTACATTGCTTTTTGGTCTTCTCTATGTTTGTGATGTGTTGGTCGCAATAAGTTAGCTTTTAAATAAGTGTCTGATGAAAAATTAGGACTGAATATTATGAAGCAAAAATTCCGACGGGTTATTATATAAAACCGGCAATAACGATCGAAAACAGAAAGAGAAGCATACAATAGATTAAAAGTATGATCACAGAAGAAATAAAGAAAACAGGGCACACGTTTAATAGACATAATCGTTTACGAAGAGCAAACTTTTTCAGAAATAGACAGAAATCATATAAAGTAGTCAATGGTTCCAGAACCTTAAAATCTTAAAAAGACTACAAACGTTTAGGCACCTTGACAACAAATAGAATACTAAAAAAAAGAGTGGGAATATATATATATATATATATATATATATATATATATATATATATATATATATATATATATATATATATATATATATATATATATATATATATATATATATATATATATATATATATATATATATATATATATATATATATATATATATATAAAAAAAAAAAAAAAATATATATATATATATATATATATATATATATATATATATATATATATATATATATATATATATATATATATATATATATATATAAAAAAAAATATATATATATATATATATATATATATATATATATATATATATATATATATATATATATATATATATATATATATATATATATATACAGTGAGGGCACAATTTGCGAGGGTTGCCAAAGCCGTGGTTGCCGAATAAATAAATCTTTCTTGGTCACTTGAGACATGGTTAAGACACCCTTAGCAATAAGAGATTATTTTCTGTGAATTTCTACAAGCGATAAAAAACATATAGGTGTTGCGAACTATAAAAAGACTACAAACGTCTAGGAATCTTGACAACAATGCTAAAAAATAGAGTGGGAATATATATCGCAGTGAGGGCACAATTTGCAAGGGTTGCCAAGGCCGTGGTTGGCGAATAAATGAGCGTTTGTTGGTCATTTGAGACATTGTTAAGACAACTTTAGCAACAAGAGCTTAATCTTCTGTGAATTTCTACAAGAAAGGAAAAAAAAGCATAGGCACGGCGGTTCTTAAGCAAACTACAAGCGTCTAGACATCTTTACAACCAAATAGAATCCTAAAAAACAGTGGGAATATATATTGAAGTGAGGGCACAATTTACGAGGGTTGCCAAAACCCTGGTTGCTGACTCAATAAATAAGCCCTTCCAGTTTTGAAGCGTTGTAATATAACTATTAAATATTATATCACGTTTCTAATGTCTTGGAGCTTTTGCTCTCATGGCATTGGAGGAAAAAGGTCGAGCAGACAATGGAAAAGTTTTTTTTTTTTTTATGTAAAATGGTCGTCAAATATGTAGAGAAAGAAAAGAAGAAACCCTGCCTCCTAGAGACATTACGAAATCCTAAAATAAAAATAAATTAATTTCTAACTGTAAAAAGATATGAAATGTCTATAACGAATTGAATAAAACAAATTCTATCTAGTTCTTAGGCTTAATTTGTGCGTTTTGCCGATGCGTAAGTCATAAGTGTTCTGTTTAGCCAAATACCCAGTATTTCTGTGGTGGTAAAATTCTTTTCGTAATATTAGTTTGCTTTGGAAGTGGCTTCAAACCCTGAGTCCTCCCCTGGGAGGGCGTGGTATTCTTTATAGATATGAAGGAGGAGACTTTTGCCTTGAATTTGGTAAACATTTTTTAAAGTATTTTTTTTTTTTAAAAAAATAGATAGATGGATAGGTAGATAGATATTTATTGCAAATAACCCAAACGGCCATGGCAGCAAACAACATAATTGAATGATCACGACTTAGTACATAAATGAACATATCAGCAACATATACAAAAAAGAAAACACCTGGTCTATGATGCCCTTCAATTTTCCAAGTGATCCATGCTTACCCTGAGGAATCTTCCCAGCTGCATAATAGTACTATAACATTCATTCCCAGTGAGACTTAACAGATACTCTTCATCAGAATTGCCTTCTTCTTTCAACAAGAGGCAAACAATGAGCCCTCAATTCAATAACCCACCTTCAAACTTCCGTTTTTTAAACCCACCTTAAATATAAAAAATTCTCCCCAAGTCTCTTTGATTCAACTTTGAATTTTCAAGGAATCTGCTGCGTTCATTCTGTGCTTGCTATGCCTGAACCCCTGATCCCTCAAAATATTTTCAACCTTTTTTGAAGTGCTGAGTTTCTGCATCAACACCTTTATCCTCATATATAGAAAACAAAAGCAAATTCTATATATCAAATTGATTTGCTAGTAAACTGCTAAGTGCTTTAATATCTTTGAGTAAAACTAAGTTCAATGAAGGATCAAAGATAGCGTGTCCTCTGTTGATCAATATTGGGCTGGGATGGTCAGACCGAAATCGAATCTACCTTATTCGGGTGGGATCCTACAGGGATATAAAATAGATAATGTCTTTACTAAAACCAATGCCCAAGTAAGATCGAAATATAATATAGATGGCATGGCATTAAGTACCTATATATGATCCATGCTTAGTGCATTTTAGGCACTGGTTAAACAGAGTCCTTTCTTAATGAAGTTTGAATTTTGCTAAATTTGTTGTTGTTATATACTATACTACAATTTTACGTTTTTAAGCTGGAATTTGACAGTGGTTTTTTTTTTCGCTATGTATATCATATATGTGCACTTGCTGCCATGCCACCTATATTTTTATTTTTGTTCTCTTATTGACCTCGTTTCATATAAGAAAAATAAGTTCTAGATATACTTTTGATTTTAGAATCAGCTAGCTGGTTCCAGCAGACCCCCCCCCACAAGACTCCTGCGTGGATATTGGTTTTACTTTCGGTTTGCTAATACTTGTTGCACAACTATCGTCAGTTTATATTAGAGCTGCAACATCAAGAATTCGTGAGCTAAGAAGCCAAACAAACTACCTCCTGTTTCACGGGTGTTTTCAAATTAAATTGTTGTAATTACTAAGCAATAAAATAAAAGGAAGACTAGAAGTAATACTTTTGGAATGTTTAAATTTTTAAGTAGAGCACCCGCAAGGCTACCTGTAAAATTTTTTTTTTCTAAAACTTGATCAATCACATCTTTATTTGAATTCAGGTTCATTCAGCTGCGCAAGCTCAAAGTGTGTTACGTACATTAAATTTTTATAAAACTAATATTTATAACCTGCCCCCTTAAACTCAGAAGGTTTGATTGACTGGCCAAATTTGTTTTCTTGTCCCTATTTCTCATTTTCTCACTCACAAAACGATCTAGGATTGGTGCTTCTAATAGGATGATTTGTGTCTTCATATTTTGAACAACTAAAAAAAGCCTTATTTTTATGGAACCTATTATTCACTAATAATAGTGTAAAAAAATGTTCTTTAGTTTATTTTCCTGTAAAAGCTGTTTTGTGCAACATTTAACATAACGCCATTTAAATTACCATAGTTGAAGTATTTGGACCGAGGGTTGATATCAGTTCATATGGTTACGGACAATTAAGTGATTTTTCACCATATTTTCCGCTTTTGGCAACTTGAATAAGCGACTAACGACAAAATACGGAAAAAGAGATGCCTTGCTGGTTTAAATTATAATGGACCAAAACTCGGTTTACAACAATTTTAGGATTTTTATCATATTCACTGATGTGTCTGAGTACGGACAATGGGTTAAGGTAAATTTTCTATAGAATTTGTCAAGTTTAACCCCCCCCCCACCAAAAAAATAAAGTAAAAAACCTTTAATATTCGACTACAAAATATTTTGTCATTTTAGAGCATTGGCCCTTAATTTTTGAATAATTGAATGAATGAATTTCTTTACAATTTAATAACGGGGTTTATTCAAGAAAAAAAAAACAACAACAAAAAACACACAAAGAAAAAACTGAAAAAATTAGTACAATAGAATAATTAACCCTCCTTAAGCTTTCACTTGCTCATAATAATAGCCTCATAATAATAGGAATAAAAGAGTATATTGAATCAATTTGGATTCTTTTATGAACATATACAAGAGGATGAATTGAGAAATGTTACTATCGAAATGCGTTCCCCACCGAAATATCAAAATTATTATGATTTTTCAGTAGCTTTTATCTTCAACATAATTCGTCGATTGATAGCATTTTTCAAAGCCAAATCTACCCGTAATGTCCCCTTCTCCCAAAATGGCTTGCTTCCGTGTGTGAAACATGATTAAAACTCAATCAGCTTCTTCAATGCTAGCTATATAAACATGATTAGAGAGCCTGATTGATTTGGCTTCTGAATAGCTCATTTTCTGCAGAAGTTTTAAAGAACACGAATTGATTATCAAGGATATGGTTACGTATATTTTAATTAATTTTAATAGCATACCTTTGCTTTTGGCTATTCCTTCAAATAAATTTCAGTGACTTATAGTTAATTACACAGGCGTAACCAGGGAGAGGGGAGATGGGTATTTGAACCTTCACCCAGCATTTCAGTGGGTATATAATGTCAATTGGCTATTTCACTTATTTTAGACAAATGGTGCACGGAAATACTAGATGACATTTCAAGAGTCAACATTTTTCGGTACGGTTCTGTTAGCTTTAAAACACGTGAAACAGACACTCGAGAAAAGCAAAGACCAAATGCCTATTACCCGGTATCTTCCTATCTGACGCTGTATAAACAAGGGGTTTCTCACTCCGGGAACTATATTTAAACTTTAGTTTTTTGGGGCTTAGGAGAAAAAGGTACCTAGGTTAGGTTAGGTTACGTTTTTAATATATGCTATGCTTTACCCCCGCCCCCCTAATGTGCAAATATATAGCCGAAATCTGTTTCTAAAGTATTATATCTGTATCCTATTTTGTTATATTTCATTAGCAATAACCAAACTTCACTTCTCGCGTGTTTTACAACTAATAGAACAGTACCCATTTCCTTCTAAGCCCACCTTTTATTTAAGCGCAATAATGCCAATAGGCTGCCCCCACCTCTCCCATTGATCAGTCCTGGTTAAGTCTATGATTAACCAATGATTCCTATTTTTGAAACCTTAACTCCTAAGTGCTTTTTAACATTTGATTAGTGCTTTCGTAGTTGCTGCTATATCCCTACCCCTGTTTTATTTCTTTTTGTTTCCTATCCAGATATTCCAAGAGATCACTTGAGTCTAGATGCTACCCTACGGACCCTGGCATTATATTTGGGGAAATAGGTAATAACTCGCTGTATGCACTGTAGATAGCCGCTACTTTTTGACACTCTATACTCTCTTGGTATTTCTAATTTTCCATTTCTTTTACTGTTAAAGCTTTGTATTTAGCTATCAAGCTATAATAAATAATAGCAATAATTAAGTTATGAACATATCGTTATAATTGGCTTTTAACTATACAATTACAATTACCTTATCATTTCTTTTATCAGTACTATGGACTATAAGACGTGTAGCCGGAGGAGGTATATCTCCCAGCAAAACAAATATGAGTAATTAAACGAAAAGAGTCATCAAATGTGGCTTAAAAGATATTTTGTCCTGTTTCGTCCCACCCTTTAAAGAGGATTCTTACCTCTATTCTTCCAAGCACAGCCTTCCAGCCAAAATCTTGGCTATGCCTGAAGGCCCGATAAAGATCAATTTAATTGGTATTATTTTGATCTACGGTAATATTCTAGTTATTTTGGAATTTACCTATTCCCTCTATTTTACGGAACATAAAATTGGTATTTGAAGCTAAAATTGTATATTTTACGTTTAGATTTAAGAAATATTTTACTTTTAATTGACATATTGAATATCTTAATTTTAATAAGCCCAAACATTTAAGGTGACATATCATTGATGCCCGTATCATTTTTTTCAGAGGTGGAGGGGGCCGGCTGGAGGTAATAAACCAATGAAAGGTTTCCAAGGAAGGCAACCGTTCCAAATATTTTGCTTGCCAGAAAGATGTCATATTTACGCCCCATACTAAACGTTTGTGCGTTCGTTGTGCTTTTTGGTCATTTAACTGAGAGGAAGCAAATTTTAAGCCCCTCCTAAGTCAATTACCTCAGCCCCTGCCCTGGTGTGCATTTGAAAGTGCGGTGGAAAATAAGATGATATAGGATTTTGGATAGAATAAGATAATAGGAGGATTCTCTTTCTTTTAAGGAAAGACTAAAATTATTATTGTATTCGGTCTCATATATAATAATGATAAAGAATCTTTCCGTTGTTTCTATTTCTTCGAACATTTTCTGGCTATTTCATTGGCTGTTCTAGAACGGGGTTCTCTGGAAAAAGAAAGAAGTGCTCTATTAGTTTACTAATGCTGCTAAAAAAGCTAAAGCGGTTTAATAGTTAGCTATTTCTTTTTTTTACTCTGTGCTATCGCCATGAAGTTGTTTGCTCATGTATATAGCTAATGAAATAATTTCCTTGTTTACGTTTTAATTATCATTTGTACAGAGAAGATAGGGGGTGAATGACCTATAAAAACTGTCCGAAGATCTTGTTCGAGAAAACTCTGACAAAAGAACAGGATAAAATGGGCAGAAAATTTGAATTATTTTACCCAGAGCGATCTTTTTAACTCCCCTCCTCCAACACCAAAAAATCTTCTAGCAATCCCTAGTAATTATTTTGGCTGTGTGTAGTGAAGGCTGTTCTTATAATTCAAAGTACTGGTGACGTGGCAAAGCTTTAACAGTAATCTATGGCTTAGAACTCTGTCCATCTTCTCTTGGAATTTTTAAAGGGCATTAGTTTTTTTTATTCCTTGATGTAGAAATCTCTTGGGAAACCTCGATGATTTTTCTTGCATGCTATCATTGCCAACAGATTGCTAGTTGTTTATCATTGGCCACCCATGTTGAATAAAAATAATGTCTTATGTTAACTTCCAAAATATCTTGTAGTTATGGATCTTTACCCAGCATGTTTTTAACGAGCTCCACCTACCAATAACTAACCAGAGATAATGTCTTAATTTGTCTAGGTGTTAACAAACACGTGACTAAATGATAGAAAGCAACAATTGTTTCCTCCATTGTATACTAAAGAATATGGGCGTCAGAACAGATTGTTCCTTTGGAGGTAAAGCCTATTAAATGTTTTCAGGAAGAGGTCAAAGATTTGATTTTTTTTTCGTTGGAAAAGTCTCTTGTTTTTCCTCTTCCTACAAAATTTTGTTCACATTTTTTATAAGTTTAGTTTTCCAATAGAACAAACTTAACCGATACTCCTCCCCCCTGGTGGAACCCATAGAGAGGAACTTGCTCTGTCTGCACTAGAAAAGATTTTAAATTGTAACGGAGTCCAGCGATCTTTTCTACACGGATGCTTGCCATATACACGCTATGTTAGCCTCCCAAACCGCAAAGGTCCATATTGCTTGGTTTTTTTTTCTTTTTTTTCTATTGCCCTTCTTCCTCGAAAGAAAAGTCGTACCTTATTTTGGAATAACCTAAAAGTACCAACGGAGCAGACTATTTTAGGTGATATACTGTACTTGATATACGGTTCTTGATTTGGAAAAACGAATAGAAAGTTACTTTAGCTTATTTAACACTATTTACTAATGGAAAAGCTGCATATATTACTAAAAAAATACCCAAAACTGCTAGCACAGTAAGGACTATGTTGTCAAAAGCTGGAACTACTTAAAATACACCTTTGAAGCTTAGAAGACCAGTATTGTCTTAAGTATAATTCAAGGAATTCATTTTAGAAGACTAAGAGTTTGCACCCAAAGCACACTTTCGTTAATAAGCCCTCAGACGTAATCCTCTCCCGGGGTGGTAGAAGTGACAAGAAGGACAAGAAAACTGTTCTTTTCTAAGTCAAAGCATACTTGGTCGCTTCAGGGGGTGAAGTTGGGTTGTCCTGCTCGACTTGATCATGCTACTCCTGAATAATAGAGACTCTGGGATTACCACCAAGACGATGTGTTCAAGACGTCAAAAGGAAGACTCCAGTACTGATATTAGTACACACAAGCCATCTGGGAAAACAGAGTTTGTTACTTCGTATTCATCCACAAAAGGGAAACTGTTCTAGAGAGATAGGTTCAGCCAATCAAAGGAGGGGATTATCCTCTCGATCCCTACCCTCTTACGTTGATACTGGCAATTTCACCCTATCTTCAGTTACACAAGTGAGAAGAACTGGTCAATAAACGAAAAACTAAAACTTCTGATCATTTATTTAACATATCACGTTTGCTCAGTAATGTATCTTAAAGAAGTCAATTTAATTAACTGAAAAATTATAGCATCCAATGGAAAGGTCAAATAGCTGAAAACTAGACTAAACGATGAAAAATTTAGAAAGGTACAACTAACAATAATTAAAATCCTAAAAAAAATAACAAACCAAATGAGCAGTAGTTACCCTATCCAAAAAAACAGGTTTAGAAACAAAATCCAGGTTTAGAAACAAAATAAATATATATTCCAGGTAAAACCCATGTGGTTTTATTTGAGTCTGAATAATAGTCATATTTTCCGAATCAGTATCAACTGAAAATTTTTAAAGCTAAGTGTTTCCCTGAAAAGACGCGTACCTTCTTTATCCTGTATTACCGCTAGAACAATGATCAAGCAATGGAACAGGAAATTTGTATTCATAGAAATGAAAGAGTTTAGGATTGAAAAACAATGGTCGAGATAATAGGCCTGTTTTAACCCAAATTGTATGCAACTGGCACTACGTGTTGCGCCATCTGCGTTCGGCTCTCTTGACAGAGTCTAGGGAGAAAGCAGGACAAATAACAATGAGGAATTGGATTGTGGTCTAGGATGTAGTGACGGTCTTGTATATAAAAGACATCAAAGTATAATCACCTACGGAACAAGTACTGACAAAACTCCCCAAAAGTGACCCCGCGTACCTCAGCGCCTCTAGACGCAAAATGTTGTACTACTTAATCGCTCCGAGCCAAAGTACTTTGCTCCGGCCAATAATTATGCTAGAGCGTGATTCAGGCGACGAGTGACCGGGATGAATTGTGTAACTACACAATTTAGTTGCCAGGTTCGCATAGGTATACAAAGGGTCACTTTTTTTGTGTGGAGAGGATAGGTTTTGTCTGTACTTGTTCCGTAGGTGATTATAATTTGAAAAGACATTAACCCTGATTATTTGATAAAAAGACAAAAGAACAGTTGCTCCATTGAATATTTCCTCACCTCTTTTTGTCGATAAAACACATTTCAGCACATAATACATTTAAAACACATAAAACACATTCAGCTTTTTTTTATTCCTAGTAGTACTCTTGTTTCTCGATCGTTTGTTTTACTAGATGTGTTCCTTCTCAAAATCATCATCCGTTTTATATCTAATTCGCTGTTGGTTTTACTAACCGATTATGTTTTATCTTCGTTATGATTTAACTAATGATATTTGCAGACGGAGAGCTAGATGATGTATGCACCAGGGTTGCCAACTTTTTGTTCAATGAATATGTCCTTTGAGCATCCAAAAATGTGTCATTTTCAGCCAAATTATGTCCATATTTTGTCTATAATATGTCCATATTGAAATCTCAGAAACTACAACTTGTAAACCTCTTTCAAAGTGGTCAGTTATAATCAAATATAATAAAAACGGAAAAAATTCATTTAGTATTTAGTAAATACACATAAAATGAACTAGTGTGAAAGCACAAAAGTCATAAAAACATATAAACAGTAAAAAACTACTTATGAGAGCTTAAATCTCATCTTCCAACTAGAATTCCCCTTGACAGGTATGGTCAGCCTTTTCGCTTCTTTTGGTAGCTTTTTCCAATCAGAGGACTTCTTATGCATGTCATAAGGTACAATCCAGGAGTCAAACGATGTTGCGGAGAGCTAGATAAGCTGGGTTGCCCTTCAATCACTTTTGACTCTTGAAAAAAGCACTAGAACTTTTAATTTTCAATCAAATGAGCTCATTGCAAAGTTTCTAGGACAGCTCCTTCTATGCAAAGGGCCTTGGTCAGATTTTTTTTTTTTTATAGTAATACATTGTGCCCCCATCGCTCTTCACTTCAGCAGTACTATTCCGCTGCCTGTGACTTCTGGTGGTTTTGAGGTTTTAATCATTATAGGAATTTATATCTACTGAATTTATCTCTGGATTTTTATATGGTCTTTGGACTATTCTGAACAAAATGGTTGTCTCACTAAAGGGTGTCGGGGGGGGGGGCTAGTTGTCCTTATATGAATGTTGGATCTTAACAGGGAAATACAACTTTCAATTTCAAATCAAGTGAGCCCCATCTGAAATTTATAGACCACCCATTGCATAAAAACCCTATATACCCCCGGGCATAACTTACAACCCTTGTCCCAGGACTCTGGAGGGTTTTTCAACCGGAGGCGGTGTTATATATTCTTTGGACTCTTTTGTTTCAACAAAATGGCTATCTCAAAATTTGTGTCGGATACATCTAGAAAACAGAGGTCATGACGTCCCCAAAGGCATATTTATTGGACCTTTCAACAACACTGAACAAAATAGATGTGAACAAATTTTGTTTGGATGCTGGTTTTTGGAATGTAGACACGGGAGGGGGAGATGCTGTCCTCAAATCACTTTTGACTCTTTTAAAGGGCACTATAACTTCCAATTTCCAATCAAATAAGCCCTATTTGAAGTTTATACGACAACCCATTCCATAAGAACCTTATATGCCCACGGGGCATAGCTTAAAATCCTTGTGCTAGGGCTCTGAGGGATTGTGTCAGCCCTGAAGGCATTGTCATATGTTCTTTGGACCATTTTTAACAAAATGATTATCTAAAAATCTCTGTTGGATGCATCTAGGGAAGAGAGGACGTGGAAGGGGGGGGGGGGGCTAGTTGCCCTCTGACCATTTCTGGCTCTTAAAAATGGCACTAGAACTTCTGATTTCCAATCCAATGAGCCCCCTTCGAAGTTTATACGACCACTCCTTCCATAAAAATCTTATATATTAATAGTAGGGAACTAGTATAACTCGTAGCCCTTGCCCTGAAAACATTGAGGGGGAAGGGGGGTATCATTTACAAAAACATAATTTCTGGACGTTTCAAATATGCTGAACAAAATGGCAATACGAAAATTTTGATTGGACATGTTTGGGCAAATAAAGGGCGTGAGGGGGGGGGGGGCTGTTTGCCCTCTAATCACTTTTGATTCTTAGAAAGGGTATTCGAATTTTCAATTTCCAATCGAGCTGCTTTCGAAGTTTCAACGGCAACCCTTTCTACACGAAGGGCCTTGGTCAGAAGTAAAAAATAAATTGTGACCTTATCGCTCTTTCCTTCATTAAATAAAAAAAAAAAAAAAAAAAAAAAAAAAATTCGAATTAAAGTAAGGATCCAAATTAAAACATAAAACGAACAGAAATTATTATGTATATGAGGGGGGCTGCTCCTTCCTCAATATCCCTCTCTTCACGCTAAAGCTTTATAAGAACTTTTAAAAAAGGTTTTGATTCAATTACACGGTCCTTGTGTTTCAAGAATCGTTCATACAAAAAGGAGACAAAAGGTCGAACATTAGCGTACAGAGGGGATATTGAGGAGGGGGTAGCTCCCGTCATATACAGAATAATTTCTGTTTGTCATAAGTTTAAATGTCACTCCTTACCTTCAGTAGAAAAAAAGTTTTTTATTAGTTTTGGATCTTTTTTAGATAATCCCAGGAAATTCACCCCCTATGTGGAAAATCCCCCCTCGAAAAATTCCTCTATATAAAGTTCCTCCCATGTAAAATTCTTCCACCCAAAAATTACCCTCGGACAATTCCATCCCTGCTGCAAATTCTTCCCATATTTTTTTTCTTACGACTCCGCCAGAAAAATACTCCTTAGCATACTTTTATTTAAAGAAAGGCTTGTTTTTATTTAATTTCTGATCCTTTTTATGGTCATTGGAGAAGAACCCTGTGTGGAGAATATCCCTTCCCCAAAGTTTCTCCTGCAGAAATTTTCCATGGAGAATTTCTCCTGGTGATAATTCTCCATGGCAATGTTCTCCCGTGGAAAATTCCCCCCTCCTATAAAGATCCCCCAGAGAATTCCAACTCCACTGAAAACTTCTCCCCGACAATTCCCTCAAAGCGTCTCCATATGTACAATGCAATGGGATCAACAACGAAAAATTAAGACAAATAATACAAATTTTGTATGCAAATTCTGGCAAATCCCCATGTAAAATTTCCCCTGAAAAGTTCACCCCCCCCCCAAACCTCCATCCTAATGGGAAATTCTTCACGTAGAAAATCCATCCCCAGAAGATCTACTTCCCCCGTTGGAAAATGTTGGTATACTTCCCTATAACAAATACTATATGTAAAGAATGGGCAAATTTCATAACTTGCCGCCCTTCCTCTGGTGGTTCTGAGGGGTCATGTTATCTCCAAAGACATATCTATTGTACTTTTCAACTATACAGAACAAAATGGTCATTTCAAAATTTTGATCGGACGACTTTCAGGAAAAAAGGGCGTGGGATGGTGGCTAGTTGTCCTCAATTTTTTTATCACTTAAAAAGGGCACTAGATCTTTTAATTTTCGTTTGAACGAGCCCTCTTGCGATATACCAGTACCATTGGTTCGATGCGATCACCCTGGAAAAAGCAACAACAACAAATAAACACGAATCCATGATCCTTCATCTGGCAAAAGCTAAAAAAATTCAGATTTTATAGATAGGAGCTTGTAACCTCTACAGTAGGGTTCTCTGATACGCTGAATCTGTTGGTGTGATTTCCATTGAGATTCTTCGACTTTTAAGGGAGTGTTTTTCACCTTTTTTGAAAATTTGGCAAATTTTCTCAGGCTCATAGCGTTTGATGGGTAATATTAAACTTAATGAATATTATATATTTGAAATCAAAACCATAAGATAATTCTTTTGATACATCTACTGATATCAAAATTGTTTCCCGACCATCAAGAATCCAAATTTTTCCTTTCGTTAACTTTTAATTTTCATTTAGCAATACTTGATAAACAGATAGACGGAAGCCTGACTATTGGAAGCCGGAAGCGTAAAAACAAGGAGAAATAAAATCATTTATAGATGAAAGAATACAAACTTGTAAAGAATTTCAAGAATATTTGCAGATAGTTGTCTTCGGGAAAGAGTAAGCAACTCCGAAAAACGCAGTATAAAATGTAAAAAAAAGTAGAAAGTAAGTAGTTAAGTAAATTTAGTGCTAGATAAGTAGTTTTATCACTACTTGGGTGAAAAATGATACTTTTGTTTTTTTTTACAAAAATATGTGTCCAGCAGGGAAATATTCTGTTTTATTGTATTAATTTGGAAAATATGTCCATTTTATGTCCCAAATTACTAAAATATGTCCCTTATTTGCCCTATTATGTCATTATGTCCCTGCACATTGGAATATGTCCTTTGGACATAAAATATGTCCAGTTGGCAACCCTGGTATGCACTTCAACAAATGTTCCTTCGTTAGATAGCATGTTAAAGGGAAACACGAAGTTTAGACTTGAAATTACTGTATAGAATATTGAAATCTGTTTTTAAAGATAAGAACGATTCCTAGCAAAAATGTATGGCCAAGATAAATGAAAATTGCCGTATCCTTTTATATATTTTCCATGTTAAGAAGGCGTCTCAATTTGGTAAACTGCTTCATTTACAAAGAGAATTTCAACATATACTGAGACAGTATTTCACAAAGTCTATTTATACTATTATGACTATCTATGAACTATACTGTTATGACAAATTACTTACTTACTTTCGGCGGGAACCAGACGATGAACTGTCCTGCCTGGCACAAAAGGATCTTGGAATGACTTCCAACGACCACTTGGACCTGTCGGCTGCAGCTTCTGCGGCGATCTTCAGCCAGTCTTTGTCCCATCTCCGACCGTGTCTCCTGAATCCTCCCCACGGTTCCAGGTCCTCCTTGTATTTTTGCCACAGGTTCTTCTTTTTTCCTCCTGGTTTACGTTTCCAGGAGGGGGCTGGTCAAACAGTTCGTGGTAACGAACTGTAAGTAAGGAGCGACCCGGCTCAATGGTAACCGAAACTCTAGAAAACGGTATTTTGATACAAATAGATACATCAAAAGAATCAGATTTTAATACTGGTTTAAAATATATAAATTTCATTAAGTTTAGTCACACTTATCACAAGCTACGCGCAAGAGAAAAATTGGCTGATTTTCGAAAAAGGGGGGAAAGGCCCCCTAAAAGTTGTAGAACCTCAAGTAAAATCACACAATCAAATTCCGTGTATCATAGAACCCTACTGTAGAGATTTCAAGCTCCCATCTACAAAAATGTGGAATTTTGCATTTTTTGCCAGAAGAAAGATCACGGGTGCGTGTTTATTTGTTTGTTTGTTTTGTTTTTTTTTCCCCAGGGGTGATCGTATCGACCCAGTTGTCCTAGAATATCTTGGGAGGGCTCATTGGAATGGAAATTAAAAGTTCTAGTGCCCTTTTTAAGTGACCAAAAAAATGGAGGGCAACTAGGCCCCCTCCCATGCTCATTTTTTCCCAAAGTCACCTGCTCAAAATTTTGAGATAGCCATTTTGTTCAGCATGTTCGAAAATATAATAAGTATGTCTTTTAGGATGACTTAATCCCCCGAAAATCCAGGGGGGAGGGCTAAAAGTTATGAACTTCACCAAATGTTAACATTTAGAATTGGTTATTTGGAAGCATACAGACCTGTTCAGGGGAGAATTTTGCTGGTCGTGGGGGGGGGGGGGGGTGGGTCGGGGGTTATGTGGGAGGATATTTAAATGAAGGAAGGTTTAATGGGGGGAGGGACAGTGCTATGAAGGGGACGCCGGACTTCCCAGCATTATTTTAAAAAAGATCAGAAATTTAATATAAAAAAACAAGTATTTCAACTGCAACATCGAAACTTTAAATGAACAGAAAATATTACATATATAATTGGGTTCACCCCGTAGTCAATGCCTCGCTCTTTAAGCTAAAGATTTTTTAGTACTTTCATAAGAGCTATTTATTCTAATTAATGGACTTTGTGATTAAACGCTCATTTTTAAAGAATTGGAACAAAATTCGAACTTCAGCTTAAAGAGCAAGGTATTGACTAGGGGGTGAACCCCCTAATAAACGTATTAAAAATATATGAATATAGATGAGTAGAAGGGCCTTATTGACTACAGAACGAACACCCTGCTGCCATCTACAATTTAGTTTAATGCTGACGGGACATAATTTATTCAAGGATTATCGATCGAGTCTAATGTGGGTGTGTCAAGGTCAATCGATCTGCTGTTGTTTGGCCACGTGCAAATGACATGCGGGGTGATTTACATAATCGATGGGGGGATTATTGATTCACGAGCGTGGGGAATTATGAAACAATATGATCGTAGAGTCCCTAGGGAGAAAGATTACGTAATCGCTCAATAGCCTCTTTTTCCAAGGTCGATTTATTTGCTGTTTTTCTCGGCGAGCCTGTCCCTGAGAACTTGATTTACATAATCGCTAGGGGAAATTATTGATCCACGACGGTGACATTAATAAACAGAACTGGATTCATTTTTATTTGGCTAGCCTGTCCTGAGAAATTGATTTACATAATCGATAGGGGAAATTATTGATTCACGAAGGGGACATTATGAAACAAACATGGCTTCATTGTTGTTTGGCTAGCCTGTCCTGAGAACTTGATTTACATAATCGCTAGGGGGAATTGTTGATTCACGAAGAGGGAATTAAGAAACATTAAGGCTTCTTTAATCTTTAGGCCTGAGGGATTTATTTATTATTGTTGTTTTGGACAAGTGCATGCTAGGGGTGAATGTCAAGGTGTCCTGGAACAGGAAACAGTTAGATCACGTGTTTCCTTCTCAGCCAATCATCGAGTCGGAGACATCCTCCTTCTCAGCCAATCAGAGACATGCTTACATATGATTTCCACGTTACATAACAATTCACCCTTGAGATTTCGTATATAACGGGTATGCAATGTGATTAAATTATCAGAAAGTTCCAGAACACAGTTAAAACAACTAGAATGGATACTATTGATGAAGTTGAAGTCTTGGCAACTACAATTTACCATGTAAGTTCTGTTTTATTTTCAAAATTATTTTCCGTGGTCACCCTCTACTATCTTCGGGTAACCCCCCCCCACCCCCTATACAAACGCCACTATATGATGTTCATACTCGATAAAAGGCGTAAAATACGCTCTTTTTTCGGTACGTAAACCCCATCCTTCCTTCCCCCTCTGTTTACGACCACAATTCTGTTTTTGATAAATTCCGTATCTTATCTAAAAGCAGCTGTCAACTTTCTGTCAATCCCTTAATATAGTGTTCTCACCACTATGGCTTGACTTACAGATTTCTTGCAACGATTTAAGTATCTGATAATTGCTTACACCCCTATATAGTATATCCGGCTGTGCTAAATCCATATGAATTTTGATAGCAAAAGCTTCCGATGAAAAAAAATGATACTTTTCCACGTTAAATTAAAAGCAGTTTCGCGAGAAAAGAGACTGTCAAGTCTAACACCTCCATTGCAAGGTGAAAACAAACTGTTTCTTAGCGTGAAAAGTAAGGGGGCTTGAGTTTAAGAAAAAGATACATTGCTCTATTATGCGTAAATTGAATAGCATTTTTACCATATCTTTCGGTGGTGGGGGAGGGGATATTTTTCCATGTCTTTTATCAGGGATATTTTCCGTGGGGTTATTTTCCGTGGTCTGTTTTTTTCTGGGGGGTGTGATAAATAGACAAACTCGGCCGGCCTTTGCAAGGGTCAGTGAGTCGTAATTCGACTGTATCAGAGTCAAAAAGGATGATATTTGTAAAAGCAACTAAATTTTTTTAACTATTGGGGTTAATTTTAATAGAATTTTTTAAATTTCTTGCGGGGGGGTGGGACTGGTTCTTTTACCATTTCTTTTTTCTCAGTGATTTGTTCAGTGGGCTGTTTTTCTGGGGGTGTGATAAATATAAAAACAATGCCAGCTTTTGAACGGATCAGTGATCCGTAAGTCTAAGATTCAAAAGGATTAGTACTATTTCGGTGGTGTGGAGGAGGTTTTTGTCCTTGACTTTTCTCAGGGATATTTGCGATGGGGTTATTTTCATTGGTTTGTTTTTTTCTGGGGGGTGTGATAAATATATAAACTAGGTCGACTTTTGAATAGTTCAGTGAGCCGTAATTCTTCTTTCTCAGATTCAAAAAGGATGCAATTAGTATATTTCACGAAATTTTTTTACTTTTTGCTTTCTTAGTGATAAACTAAACAAAATTGCATGGATGAGGGTGCTAACTTTCTTTCTGTAAAAAAGGGGGCAAATTATTTAGATACTAACTTTTTCTCTTCTTTTTAAGGACAATTGTGAAGAATGCATACCCCCTCCACTCAAGAAAACAAAAGTGAACGAGACAACCACCATACAGTCCGGTCAAAAACCGAAAAGAGAATGGATGGCTTATCATAATAAGGAGAATCCAGCCAACTCATCTATGCACGACCATGAAATAGCAGACACAGACGCACAAGAACATAGCGACGCCGTTCCATACACCCTCCAACGCTCGCGCCCCAGACCTTCGAGCACCCAATTGCAGCTGAGATATAAAAATATACGCGTTATTACCTCTATCTAAAGAAATATCTATCAATATCATCCAACTTATATAGGCCTTTTTCCACATGCAAGATTTTCGAACCCTGCATAAGACCATATCTCAGCAAGACTCTTGAATGAATATTTCTCCCCACAGGAAGTATATTGTTCTCCCTTTTTAATCACGTCAAGTGCATGCAGTCGCTCTTGTTATAAATTATATTAGTGAGGACAAAAAAAGGCAATATATTCTGGTATTATCTGTTTTTTATAGTTTCAATTTCTATATAAATGTTTGCCTCGCCTTAAATATATAAATATAATAAAAAAAAAACTTTATATATGACGGATTTGTTTATAATTAGATGATATGGGTATTCTTTTCAAATACTGTTTTTTTTTTCCACCCAGAATAAAAAATTTATTAATATTAATATTTTTTGGGTTGATGGTTTCTAGAAAAAAAAAACCAAAATTGTACTTTTTGTTTTTTTTATAGATATTAGAATATTTGCATTTTGGTCGCGGAGTCGGGGGGGTGCTGGAAGGCAGGGAAGTGACGGGAGATGTGCCCCGGGCCCGGGACGTGCCAAAGGGATTTGACACGGCCAGAGACCCCTCGTGCGAATAGAGCCGGGCACTAGAAGCAACACAGAGATGTGCCACGGGGTCGAGAAGCTTCCCAGGTTATGCCACGGGTTAGGGAAGTACCAGCGAGATGTGAAACGTGCCCGGAAAGCTTCACAGAGATTCGCAAAGCTCAAGCGAGCCTGGTGGGCAAAGGGAGGGTGGGGTGGGATAGTGAGTGAGAGGTGGGGGGGGACACAAAGAGGTAAAATTGTCCCGAGTATTGTCCCCGAGAGGCACCCCGGACCAGGGAAGGCACCACCGGGTTGTGTCACGGGTTAGGGAAGTATCACGGGAAGCACCAAAAAAAAAAAAAAAAATTTGAACACTTTGAAAATAAGCTATTTTTTTTTTTGAACAAAATCAAATTTCAATCTTCCATGTAAAGCGGCGTTTTAGTTTTGATTTATCTTATATTCAGTTGGATTTTCCTTAAGTTGAATTAAACAAATTCTAATATTCTCATAATGCTACTAATACAACTACTAAAAGCTGACTTTAAATAATAATTCAAATTTTAAAAGCAGTAGGTGTGATTTGAACACTTTGAAAATAAGCTATTTTTCATTTATATGTTGGTCCATTGGTCCCCTACTCACCATCGAGTGAAGAAGAGGAAGAACAAATTCTAACACCGCCCGAGGAGTTTCAGGGCAATGACTGGCACATTATCATTTATGTACCTGAGAATCTTGATGAGTTTTTAAACGAGTTTCTTTTAAATGTAGATAATAGCACTGTTGAACAGGGGGGCTTGAGCCCAAAAACAGTGCAAATTTTAGAGTATTTCCAACGGTACTGAACAGGTAACCCTCAAACCTCCGATACCCTCACGACTACACTTCAAACAACTGAAGTGGAGCATTCGCCTGATATAGTTGACCAGCTTGGGGGCGGGGTTCAGATACAAGAGGGGGAGGGGGGTACAACTCTCCCAGACTTTCAGCTGTCCAACAGAATTTTAAATAATATAGTTGTTTTCACTGCAATGTTTGGTGACCCTTTTAATTCGCTTTTGTGTGGTAATTTTGTTTTTGACCCTATAGAAATTGTACACAACTATGTAGACAAAATTCGTGCACTTCTGGAGAATCAAATTCAGTTGTGGGGGGGTAGGGATTCAATTAAGGTCTCAATTGTTCTAAAAGTTTTTTATTTAAATGAGGGGAAAAGCGAAGTTTATTATCATTTTGTACATTCCGAGATGCGTGTGGTTTATCCAAATTTTGAAAATTTTGGGGGTGTCTTGACTGAGTGGGTGGATCAAATTATAACGCATCTTGAGAACTTTACTGAAAACGGTAGTGGATCTCTAGTTCTTTTTGTTGAAAATTTAAGCGTAAATATTTGTAAATTTAAGAAAGATTTTATTTTAAGAGGGGGGGCAGGTGGGGGGTCTGAGAGGTCAGTAGTTTTAAAATATAATCCAGATCTAGTAGGTTGTCAAGGTGTCCAGAAGATCTGTTTTGAAACAAATCAAAAGTGTTTCCGATATGCTTTCCTCATCTCAGCATTCGAGCTTCTAGCTCAGGACGCTACCAAGAAGAATTTAGACAATTGGGCTGTACATGGGAAGGAAGGGTCCGTTTTCCCAGTTGTAGATTTTTCGTGTTTAGAGGGGAAATACCCAGTAACGCTTCGAGCCATTGACATGTTTGAAAGGGCTAATGCCCACTTGAATATCGACGTTACTATGATACAATATGAAACTGAATTTGAAAATGGAACTCGCTCCAAAAAGAAGGGAGTGGTTTTCCCTGTACGGGCTCCGTCAGTTGATTTGGTTAAACACTGGGTTTGGTTGTTATACACACCACCTAGTCAACCGAACACAATCGGTCATTTTAATCCTATCACTGACATTAGTAGAGTTCTGGGGGAGGGTAAGACATAGGGGGCCCGTTTCTACTGTCCAACATGTCTCTCTAGATTTTGGACTGAACTAAAGTTACAAAATCACATGAAGCATTGTAGCCGGCACGGCTATCAGACAGTGGAAACAGTTTCAGGGGAGAGGGCAATTTTACGTTTTAAAAATTTCCAGAACACCCTTCTCCAGTGCAACAAAATATCTGGAGACTGTGAGGCTAAATTAGTGGTAGTGAACGACCCACTAGTTCCAAACCGGTTCAAAGAAAATCAGTCCGCAGTAGTCTACTACGCCTACACGCAACGAGATAATTCTAACCCCCTGCAGGTGTTAGAAATAGTTGAGACCTGGGATGAGCGGGACGAGTGCATGGTCAAGATATTGACTAAACTGAGTGGCACGGATAATGGTGCTTTTTCTCGTTTGATAATTATGCATTATCCTAGGGTGTTTTCTGCTGAGAATCCTCTGGCGATTGAAAATCAAAAATTTTGTTGGGTTTGTAAGGGGGAGTTTACAGAGGAGGGGGATAAGGGGACTAAAGGGAAACGTGGGGGGAGGGGGAAAAGTTAGAGATCATGACCATTTGGGGCAGGAAATTTCCTCGGGGGCTAGGAATTTGAGAGGGGGGGCGCATCAATAGCGTAATTTAAACGTGACCCAACATTGTTTTATCCCAGCTTACATTCATATTTCAAATTATAATTTGAAATTTATTGGACAAGCACTGTCACGTATGCACAGGGAGGGAGGGGAAGAAGATTGTCCATGGGTAAATAGTTCATTGACCTATAGCATTATACCCAAATCATCGGAAACTTTTCTGCTTCTCGAGGTTAAATGGCAGGCAGTTGATAATGGGCGTAAATGTTGTAATAAAATAAGTTTTTTAGATTCCTTTAGTTTTTTCCCCAAGGAATTGAATCAATTGATTCAAGTGCAAAAAAGTGACAATTTTGATAGCTTTCCCTTGCTTAAACAGCACTTTCCAGACAGTGAAATGTATGACCTGTTGACCTGCAAAGCTATATACGCATACGACTATTACTGTTCTGGTGCACGCTTAAGTGAGGAGAAACTACCTCCAATTGAAGCTTTTACAATTCACTGACCAACAGTGAATGCACAGCCGAGGAGTATGAGTTTGCCAAGAAGGTGTGGTCCAAGGGGGATTGTAAAAATGGGTGGGATTATTGTAGACTGTACTTGGCAAGTGACGTTCTAACTCTGTTGGATTGATTCTGTAAGAAAACAGACCAGATCTATTCAGAGTTCGGGTTAGATATAGGATACTATTTTTCCACGCCCCATTTAGTAATTTATTTAATTTTAAACATTACCAGGGAGGACATAGGCCGAATCACTGACATAGATCTGCACCATTGTGTTGAAAGTTCAATGCGGGGGGGGTCTGTTTTTCATGGGGACCGTGTCTTATCAACCGATCCGAGCGGACACAGCAGCACCGGTGCAAAGTCAAATGCAGTGTTCTTGGACATGAACTCATTGTACCCCTCGGCAATGTCCAACTACTCTTTGCCTTGTGGGAACTATCAATGGCTTGAGAATCCTTGTGAGGTCCCCGACATTACCACAGTCGATGACAACGGGTCACAAGGAGGGCTCTTTGAAGTTGATGATCTCATTCCGCTGGCGCGTCACGACTCAGTCAAAGATTTAGTTTGTCTCTGTATCACTTGGCCCGGGAGCTGAGACTCTCTGAGTCCCTACAATCAGTCAGTGGTGGAGGATCTGGGGATACATTGGACTCCCTCCAAACATAAACTGATTGCTGATTTGGATCATACAGATATGATCTTTGTTCACCAGGTGCTTTGGCAAGGGATGGTGAAAAATGTCTTAAAGATCACCAACATACATCGGTTAGTTCAGTTCAATCAGCAAACTTAATTGAAATAGTTTGTTGATACTTGTGTATCTAAACGCACTAGGGCAAATTCAAAGGTGGAGAAGTAAATGTATAAGCTCTTCATAAATTCAGCGTGTGGCAAAATGTGTGAGAGCGTATGGACCAGATCTCGCTGAGATATCGTGACTGACCCGCGCGAGGGGGCACGAATTAGTACCAACCCCACTGGTACCTTGTTCACGAGCATAGAGAACGGCATGGTTCTTCTAGACAGGCGAAAGCGAAATGTAGTACTGAACAAGAATATCGCAGGTGGTAGTTCAGTACTGGAAATTTCAAAAAAGCTCATGTTGTCGTTCTTTTACAATGTGTGCAAGGTGCAATGGCCACGGGAGGGGGAGGTTCAAGTTTACTATGGTGATACAGACTATCTGCTGTTAAAGATAAATGGGCCTGAATTGGATTTATTGGGTGATTTGCAAAAGGGGGAACACATCAGCTCGCGGATGGATTTTACCAACTGGAATCCATCCCTCTACCCCGAGCTAGTGAAACGTCAAGCCCCCAACCAACTATTAATGTTAAAATAAGAGACGGGGAGTGATTTGATATCCAGGGGGTGTTCCCGGGTCCCAAAGTCTATTGCGTGGAAACTCATAGTGGGGAAGAAAAGAAGGCGTGTAAAGGGGTGCCTACACATTTTGTAAAGAGCAATTTCAACATGAGTGTGTACAGAGACTGTGTAGAAAGTAGCCTAGTGCCGAGAGCACAAGTGCTTGTAATTCTCTCTCTACAGAATAAAAATTATGCTGTGAGAGTGGAAAAGAATGCAATTTCATGTATATCCGACAAGGTCTATGTGCTCAAGAATGGTGTGACTGTCATCCCACACGGCCACTCTCGTATTTCAGATCGATTTGAATGCATTGACTATTGCAATCAACTTGGTTTGGATAAATTAACCTAACCTGACACTAACCATCATCACCTAACCCTAACCTCGACAGACCGGAACCTAACTCACCTGTTCATCTAACCCAAGCACTAACCCAAGCACAAACCCAACCACTACACCACGCCCCTGTAGTAGCATCGCAGTGACGGCACCTAGTCTTTGTCGCCCCACCGCCCCCGGGGGAAAGAGGGGCCCTTCCCGCGGCCACCCAGGGGGAGGGGGCCCGCCCGCGGCCGGCCGGCCTTCGGCCCCGCGGCCCCCGGGGGGGGGGGGGACCCCATTTTTAAATTCACCGTAAGGTTCAACTGTGCTAGTTCATGTTCCCTGAGTGTGTGTGTATTTTTTTTTGTTGTACAAAAAGTGTTATTGTATAGAAAAGTGTTTAAGTTGAAAAAAAAAAAAGTGTTGTACAGAAAAGTGTTGTTGATGATGGAAAAAAAAGTGTTTTTTTTTATTGTACATAAAATGTTTTTAAATAAAAAAATTTATTATTTATAAATTTTCATAATTGCCCTGTGCTCCTGTTGACTGAATATATATTTTTAATGTTTACACTCGGAGAAATTTGTCAACTGTTCTTGTTGAACAAGTGTTATTATTTTTATTGTTGTTTATGTTGACTGCACAAATATTTGTTTTCATGCAGTGTCGAAATAAATGCTGCCGTGAAATATTGTTTTTTTTGTTCTTGAATAGATAGATCTACGGGGAAAATTATTACTTATTCATTGAGCACATATGATTTACAGTTAGTTACAGTCAGGCTGTTGCCCCCAACAGCAACATGTATAAATTTAAAACACCCTTCAGATCGTTTCTGTGTGGACCGTCAATGTCGGGGAAAACAACACTGTTAGCTAGAATAATTCAAAATTGCGATAAAAATTTTTTGGCGAATCCGAAAAAAATCAACTATTGCTATAGTATTTGGCAAGTCCTATGATATAATAAAAAAACTTGCAACAACCAGAGCACTACAATTAATACGAGGACTTGATGTTTTCAATAGTATTGAATCGAACACTTGTTTGGGTATTGATGATTTGGCTGAATCCATTGAACAGTTCTCACAGGAAATGCTACAACTGGTCACCAGTCGCTCCCATCATGAACACATTTCCGTTACCAGAGTTCTACACAATCTGTTTCATCAGAGCAAATGTATGCGAACCATTGCATTGAATTGCACTGTTTATATTATCTATCGAGTCGTGAGGGTTTAGATCGAGCGCCAAAATATCCATAATCCGTTAAAAACTCGTACCCCAAAAAGTAGGGTTTACTCCTACACTCCAGTGACTATCAAGCCATACGGTTACATTTTGATTGATCTTAATCAGAACACGCCCGAGGATCTACGTTTAGTCACAGACATTTTCAACACTTAAATTACAGTATATCTTCCGGTGAACAGTAGAAAAGACTAACAGTCGACATTATGACACTGAAGAAATTACACGAACAACAGCATTTGTTTTCTATTTCAAGTACTTCAAAACCGTTGCTAAGGAAGGATACACTCAAAAACGGTGTTGACAATGATTTCATTCATCTAATATCAGAACTTTTGTTTAAATTTAACTGAGAGCAATTTTCAACTGCCAGATGGTGTTAGACAACAGACAAAGCAACATCGTTCCACTGTACGCGCCTTGGCTTGTAAAAACAAGGGGAAAATTTTAAAAGAAAACGGCTCCTTCAGGCGGGCGGTAGCTTTTTCACACTTTTACTACCGATAATTGCAGGACTTTTAAACAGTTTTCTATAGTGAAAGAATGGCAAAACACTATAAATTGAAACCATTTAAACTTGTTATCTCACCCATCGAACATTTTGAAGACAATCTAAGTAAATTCATTAATGATGAGAATATTGCCGACGACAAAAAACTGCTTTTACTTCAAGATGCATTGCGACGTGTGGAAAAACATACACCTGCTCGTGAGAGACCTGCCCTCGTCGTCGATCCATCTCCACCTGAAACATCTCCTCAAGATTCTGCAGCAGTACCAAATGAGAGGGACTTGAATTCGAAAGTATTGAAAATTGGAAACCTAGTGAAACTCACCTACCGAGAACAGATTAAAAAAGTATTCTCCTATCTAGTGATGGAAACTGGTGGTGTACATCAAGTTCAATTCGAGAGCACATGGAAACAAATTATAATACAGAGGAAAAGTTATATTCTAGTTGATTTAATTTTTGTTATGGTGACTAATCTTAAAGGACTTTGATCCTTTGAAAATAATCTCTACACCTTTATATTTGCAATAAACTTCCCCAAAAGTCTTATTGTCAATAATCAAATTCTAGAGAAACTAAGAGAATATAGTCCTCCAACAACACAAACATCATTTAAAAAAGAAGAAGAATTTGAAGATACTATCAGTAACAGTAATGAATTTATAACACTTTTGGTTGCTATTCAAAACTGGAGACAAATTGATTCACCCGTCAGTGTTCGAAAAGGGAGTTGAAATTACACTACATGTTTACACTCAAACGGGCTGAAGTTTTGTAAGGCGTTTTTTAAAATATTGGGGAGTTGGGGAGTTTAAGGCCTCCCAAAATTCTTCCCAAAGCTGTGCCAAGCACCACCACCATCACATTGAAAAATGTAAAAGAGTCTCTAGAACGTGAGCCGAGTTACGCACTACATCGTAATCACAGGCTTCACAGTAAAAAATATCGACAAACTAACGACTTTGTCCCTGTGGATATAATGCAATTGGATATATTAACTCTGGACACACTACAACGACGTTACAATGTCCCCTACAAAGATATTCGAGTGGCGCTCGGTGTCTGTAGTCGCTATGCACATGCCAGTCCACTGCTGTCAAAAGAGGTGTCGAAGGTGCAAAGTGCATTTAAAGTCTTCTCTAACACGATTCATATATAAAAATTCAATCGGTTCCTAGCATTGAATTTGTTAATCCTCAAGTGCAAAAGATTCTTTTGAAATTTAATATACCACTTTATCTTAGTCACAGCTAAATAAAGGCTGCAGTGGCTTAATTATTAATAAGAACTATTCGTATATTAATTTCAATATATTTCACATTTAAAAATACATATGCTTATATTCCTGATTTAGATAAAATCATGCAGATATATAATCATCGACCCCCTCGATCTCTGTCTAAATCCACCACACCGGCTGTTCACTACAATGAAAATAAATTTTATGCTTTTCTAAGTCAAGACTCAATGTTTGACCAAGAGAAAAAGAAGAATAAAAAATTCAATGTTGGTGATACTGTTTTAATTAATATAACCTCCAATAATTTCGAAAAGGGGACTTATTTGTGTAGAACTTAGCTTTTTAAAGTGTCTAAAACCCTGTACACCATAACCATATCTTAACGACTGCGAGACACCAAGGATGATGAGATTTTCGGTGGTTTTTATGAATATGAACTGCAAAAAGTTAGAAACACTAGTGAAAGTTATCAAATTGAAAAGATATTAAAGAGACGTTCTCATAGGAGCAAGAAACAGTTGCTTGTTCGCTGGCTAGGATACAACTCAGATTTTAATTCTTGGGTCAGTGCTGAAGATATTGACAATGCCCAATGATTTCTATGTGACTTTTATGTCCAATGTTTCTGATCCTCTCTACAATGATCTGAATAGAACAAGTGATTTTTGAACGAAACTCTCCCCCACCATCAAATTCAATGACGAACAGTATGAAGTGACTCTTTTCGACTGTATTCTTAAAAATACATATGAAATCCTAAGAAAGAATCTTAAATATGAAATAAAATTAGACCCTATGATTGGCCGCCACCAACAGGTGATCAAGAACAAATTAAAAAAATCAATTGGAATTATTATACATATATTGAATTACCCTACGAGGAGCTCACCTGTATGAATGATTTATGTCGTACTATCAATAAACCAATTTCCGCTCATAAAAAGGGAGCTTTTCATTTCAAATGTTCGAAGGAGGAGTACAAGATCTACATTAGTTCACCTATTGCCAGCGACAATGTTATTCTCAATTATACTCTAAAGGATGTTCTTGGCTTTAAACTCAATATACTCAATGGTAAAAGTGCGGGAAACTCTAATTTCATTTTCGCTGACTACCCGTCAGCCTTTTCCACATACACTTGTATATTTTTCTATGATTCTTTTGTTGAAACTTCTCGGGTTGGTAACTCAAATGTTCCCCTCCTACGAGTTCTCGAACGAAAAACCAATCAAGAACATATTCATCACTACAATATAAAGCATCTCCAGTATATTCCCGTAAACACGTCCTATTTGGAACTCTGTCAGTTAACACTAAGAACCGAATTGGGTGATCCACTAGCAATTTCAAAAGGTTTGGCTGTGATTACATGTCATTTTCTACCCCTCGTTCAACTGCAAGATGTCTAATAAAAAAGTGGTATTCACGTGTCCTGATATTGACTGATATGTTAATACTCTTGGCCCAAGACAACAGGGCAATGGAATGTACTATTACAAGGATCGCTCGTCAATATCTGGCTACAGTCTTGGCAGTTGGTTTTCTAAGCTGTTTTGCTCTTCACTACCACTGGCTAGAAAATATCTTGTACCGGCCGCGACAGATTTTGCATCCTCTACACTAGACGATTGGGGCTATGGCAAAAATTTAAATAAAATTGCTTTGGAAAATATTAGGTCCAGTGCGTAAACCCTTGGCGAGGGATTAAAACAGGATCGTAAAGTTTTAAAACGCTGGCAAAACAACGCATCCCTTATCAGTCTCCTTTCAGGACGGAAACGTAAGACATCCCTCTTGTCAAAGAAAGGAAGGAAAAGCCGACACGTAGTGTAACCAGAAGTCCCAGGAAGAAGAAAATTGTTAGATCGAAACAAGATTTCTTCTCCTAAGCTTTACGACCTACCGCATAGGTATTCACAACCTTCAAACACCGCCTCATTGAATCTATTCAATGCCAAAAATATTGATGTGAGTGTCAAGCATTGATACTATGAACAATTTTATCAGCAACACCCCCTCTCAGATAATGTACAATTTCAAATTTATTCTAATGAAGACTACTTTATGAACTTGTCGTCCACATCTATAGATTTACAAATTAAAGTTCTAAAAACTGATAATTCAATGCAGATTTGGGCTAATAGGATATCCTATGAAAAATGTATATTACATAATTTTTTTCGTCAAATCAGCGTCTATATCAACGGCACTCTGGTGAGCACAAGCAACAATCTCTCCAACTATACAAGCTCTATGTAATTCAAGCTGATGACACCCAAGTCATACAAGGACTTGAGAGGCGCCTCCACTGGATATGAATATATTACTAATACTGATTGTACAGATGCACATAAAAATACTACAACTAGTGAAGTACATCTAGTCGGAAAAATATGTCATGAAATATTTAATATACCCCACGGGCTACCGCCCCATGTTAAAGTGGATATAAAATTGACACTTCCACCCTCCAATTGCATATTGAGAAAGGAGCTTGCTGGTAATCCTGATGTAAGTCTCACCCTCACCTCAGCAATACTGCATGTACTTAAACAGCAGGTTATGAGTTCTTTTGCTTTGGCCGTGAAAAAACTGAGAGCCAATGGCAACAAGATTAAACTGCTTGGTCCTCATACAATCACCAATCAACGTCATATTGACGTGGGGTCACGCACCTTCACCGATTCATCCTTTCTCAAGGGCGAAAGCCCGTCGACATTGGCATTGGCCTGTTTAAAAAGTGCCAATGGACTAGGATCAATGACAGAAGGTCCACATAACGTCGAAATGTTTGGACTTTCATGTCTTGTGTGCAAAGTAAACGGCATCCCACTCTACAATCTATTTTTTTGATAAATCCTATAGAACAGTGTACGAGTTGACCATTCAAACTCTAGATCATGATTCGCAACTATTCGAAAATGGTATAACAGAAGATATGTTTGCTAAAACAGATGGTCTCATTGTACTTGATTTGTCTGGCACGCAGGATCTGAGTATAGTACGTACGGGGAGTTTTCGTTTAGAGTGTACATTAGCCGACCCATTGGCGGAGAGTATTGCCCTAATCTCACTAAACCAATATGAAACCTATTGGGAAATCACTCCCGAAGGTAGTGTTCTACTATACATGGGGCCATGAACACTAGTCAAATAATCAATGTATTTAATTTGGACCCCTACATGTTCCAGTAAAAATCATATTTTCTACACTCAGACTATCTTGGAAAAATTCAAAGTGCGAGCAAGACCTTGATTATTGTTAATAGCAGTCCGTCAACTTTGCTGACGGTTCATTAGCTGTGAATCTATCAAACAATGAAGACTATCTAATTTTTTGATCATCTTTGTCTATCCTAGACATTCTACACACCTCACATCCAAAACTATACTGAGAGCAGAGTGGAAACTATTATTCAAAATCGAAATAGGGTGCATGATCTAACGACTAAAAGCTGCGGCTTTCATGCTCTACTATATTGTGTGTTCAGGTGTCACGAATATACTTACAAGCAGTCTCTCCACATCTATAGTGACAATCCACGTCTGAATGACTTTCTAGTGGAAAATATCCTCTCAGACTTATACAGTATTGATTTCAGTGCCCTTAGAGTAAGGTGCTTAAAAAATGTTTGTGAATTTGCTTATTAATAAATGTATATATACAACAATATCTTTATATCTTCACTTTTATATTTCTTCTTCTTTTATGTATAGATAACTGTCGTGAATCACTAATGCTGGTAAATCATATGGATTCGTTGTATATTTATCTTGATTGACGGAAAAGTCAGGGTCACATTTTCTACAGTACAATGTAGCTTCACTCTTATCATATCTCTTTTTATAGTCAATGATACTATTTGCATTCATATTATTAAATACACGAGTTTCAATCTGTCTATTTGAAGCACTATCACAAACAGTGTTTTCAAGTGGTGAATCACATTCTGTCACTGCCAAATAAAAATCGCTTGGTTTATAGTCATAGTAGGCAGTGTCATCACAACGATGACGTAGAAACCAGATTGTCTTTTTATTCCAACAGTTGAATCGTAGACCAGATTCCTCTTCCCAGAATAATTTAAATCCACGACGAGACCAATCTCGGAGAAATAAACTAAAATCACGTTGGGGATTCTTTCCAATCATAGCGGGGTAAGTATTCTCCCACTGATCACATTTATCAGTATGACAATTGGAGCAAAGGTGCTCTCTAGGGTGGGAATCACACACCTCTTCAAGACATGAATTACATCCTTTAATTTGTACTGAATAGCCTCTATGTACTTTACAAGGATTACATACTTTACACTTTTCACTATCGTCATCTATAATTTTACAATTCTCACATTGATTCCAACTGCCGCGAGTGTACATGCACAATGGACATATATAGAACATTTGTAGGTTTCCGATGTCAACTCACTCACAGCTAAAACGAAACTGATCGTCTTTGCTCGATCAATTCAATGTGAGGGAAATGGTGGGAGAGAGGAGTAGCTCTGTGACGTTACCTCTTTCGAATGATGGGGGAGCCATCTACATTGAATCCATTGGCAATGTTTTCAAAAGTATATCCACAATATGATTCTGCTTTGTTCCAATTAATATATCAACAAATTGACTATAAGCATTTGAATCACAGTTTAAAAGTTTCATACAATAGTCCAATGGGGGAGAATCACTCCTCATTATATAGTCAAGTGTTCCTCGACAAGAGAATATCCTGCGTTTAAGAGATAACTCGAGAAAATCATCATCCAAAATCAAATGCTTTTCCATAAACACTAGATTTGATCTAAGTCTATCTTTCTCAAATTTATTCATTTTTTAGTCCTTTCACTCCAAATGCTAACTCTAGACTGACCCTGATTCGTTAGCCCTAACCAGAAAAGAAAGATAACAATTTTGATTTCGAAATAATTTTACTGAATAATTACATCAACAACAACAACATGAATAATACATAGCATGTACAATCATCGATACTGTTTATTGTCTTCAATATGTTTCACCAATGCACTTAAAGCACATTGAATTCTATTCATGTGTGCTATATCAACTTTAGCGGCGAAACATAATTGATCCTCCATTTTAAATTTGCTCAAGGATATCACATATCTTGCATATACTGCATCCCATTCCAGACAAAGCCGTGATCCTTTCGTGATTTCCACCGCAATGTTTGGTGCTCTTGTACTATTATCATCAACTCCACTATCAACTTCTAATAGGGTAAACATTCCACTCATCGCCATCGTCAACACACACAAATATATATCCAAATGAGTAAAGTCAAACTGTTCTTCTTCTTCTCACTCCTTTGAATTATATTCACATAATAAGAAACCTCTAGCAAAAAACCCGGTCCTTATAGGCCCCCCACCGATAATATGTAAGCACGTCTCTGATTGGCTGAGAAGGAGGATTTATCCGTCTCAATGATTAACTGAGAAGGACACACGTGATCTAACTGTTTCCCGTTATCGGATCAATAAAGTTCCCAATCGATTACGCAATCAAGTTCTCGGACATTCACGTCCCCCTCGAGTCCTAGATCAATAACATTGTTCCCGTTCGACTTCCATGCGCATGTGCAACCTTCGCCCCTCGAGTTATTACACATAGAAACATCAAATAAATCGATCTTGGAAAAAGAGGTCATTGAGCGATTACGTAATCTTTCTCCCTAGGGACTCTACGACCATATTGTTTCATAATTCCCCACGCTCGTGAATCAATAATTCCCCCATCGATTATGTAAATCACCCCTCATGTCATTCGCACGTGGCCATACAACAACAGATCGATTGACCTTGACACACCCACATTAGACTCGATCGATAATCCTTGAATAAATTATGTCCCGTCAGCATTAAACTAAATTGTAGATGGCAGCAGGGTGTTCGTTCTGTAGTCAATAAGGCCCTTCTACTTAGAAGTTCGTTACGTAAGTTAATTCGTAAGTTACGTATATTTATTACTAATAAAAACGTTCGTAAATAAAATTAAACAAGTTTCGAGAAAGCCATTTAACTAAATAAAAGTAAATTAATATGAAAATTTTGTTTTAATTATTCATGTACGGTGAGCCAAGATCAAAACCTGCATTTATTCAAAACGTTCAAAAATTAAATAATAAAAAAAACAAGTTTTTCAAACTGAAAGTAAGGAGCGACATTAAAACTTAAAACGAACAGAAATTATTCCGTATATGAAAGGGACTGTCCCCTCCTCAACGCCTCGCTCTTTACGCTAAAGTTTGACTCTATCTCACAACTTTATTTTTTAAAACAATAAAAAATTTAGCGTAAAGAGCGAGGCGTTGAGGAGGGGACAGTCCCTTTCATATACGGAATAATTTCTGTTCGTTTTAAGTTTTAATGTCGCTCCTTACTTTCAGTTTAAAAAACTTGTTTTTTTATTTAATTCGCAGACAAGGACGTCCCCCTGTATGTCTGAGTACACGTGTGTGTGTGGTTCTTGTAACTGATTTAGCCTACTTCCTGGTGCCTGGATATTCAGAATAGGGTATGTTGTTTAACTTTTAAAGAAACTTTTGACTGTTTGGGGAGCCCAACAGGATCGAAAATTCAAATAACAAAAGTAGGGGAAACAGAAAAAAAAGATTCCCAAACTGTACCCAATTGTGGGGAAAACTTTCATTAAAAGATCAAAACCTATTGACTATTCATCTTTTCTTATAAGGGATATAAAAATAATCATTTTTTCTTGCAGAATTCATGTGTCTGTCTTTCGCAATAATAATTTGAAGAATAGGGCTTTGATTAAATCGGATAATCGAAGGTACTTGGACAAATATGTAGGGAAGTTTCTGTGCGTGCTCATGAACAGGCAACCGCAGGAATTTTTTCCGAGACGACAGGGCAAATTTTAGAAACAGTTTTTCTGTCGGAACTTGCGTTATTATTTATTGGGATAGTAATATTCCCTTCATATACATTTTGGGTTTTGGAGGAGTATAATTACCATTGCGATAGAAAAAAAAGAATAGATGCCAGATTTTTAAATGTTTCTCGGTCAGGTTTCGCCGCTAACCTGGAGTCCCACTATATATTTATGGAATTTTCAGGATACAACAAACTAGCAAAAATCTGGCCTCTGTTCATTGTTTTTTTTTTATGGTAATTACCTCAACTGACTTTCAACTGCAAGATGTGTGCTGTCAATTAACATATGCCATAGACATCTTTGTGTTAACAGGGAACCATGACCTTTCCCATAGCTAGTAGGAAGCAGTCTTTAAAAACTAACAAAAATTTTTATTCCTTAGTCATGGAGGCTGCTTAGACTATTTTGGTGTTCAATTTTTTTTCTTCTCAAGTTTAGAATAGGTTTCACAATTTCCTGGAAATCAAGGATTTAAATTAAAGGTAAATGAAAATAAACAAAGCAGCCGTAAGCCTCCACAGTGCTAAGAGAGCCAGAAGATAAGAGTCACTGAAGACAGATAAACAACAGTAAAAAAATAAATGCAGAGCGGCCATGTGTTTTACAAAAAATTACAATACAACCGGCAAAGGTGGAAACATTCGCAGACGCATTTGCCGAATGCAAGAAGATAAATGGAAGAAAAGACAAATAAACAATACTGAAATTTATTCTCCGATGTTGGTGTCGACATGGGAATTAACACTTTTTGTGATCGCATTTCTCAACATCTATCTGTGTTGCATCGGTGTTCATGATAAAATGGGAAAATACGTGAATCACGGCTGTCTGCAATCAGAGAAGATAGAACAAGAAACGACAAACCGTGGTCATCAAATATAAAACTCGCATTTAAACTTTTCTGGAGAAGAAAAAAAAGAATATTTCAGCCCTTTTATATAGGTTATAAATACAAATTACATTAAAAGCCTGTGAGATAGATGGTATTAATTTAATTTTCAGACGTAAAAATGTGTTTGTGTAAAAATGCGGTTAAACACACATAGCAACATAAACGCTAAGGACTTGAAACTGTTTAACGAATTTGATACAATGCAAATAAGTATGAAATATGCCAAGTTCTTACAACCCACAAACAAAGTTAGTTATAAGAAAAATATTGAAAAATATGGCAGGAACCATCAAAATAAACTTTTCGGGAAACACGCACTGGACTTTTTCCTTTTCTTTACTTGCCATATGTGGCGAATTTGGCTCCATTAGCGCTTGTGGCGCCCTTTTGGAAATAAATATTGTCTCACCTTACGTGTATGCAAGGTTATAAAAAGAAAACGCTGTTATGTCACTTTGGAGGCTTTTAACTTAATAAAAATTATGAGGTTCCCAACAACCTCCCTTTCATGAGCCTCAAAATTAGAAGAAAATTATTTTAGCTTTTCTTTTTAGATGTCTTTACCTTTTCTTGCCATATCATTTTAGTTTAGTGGTAAATTTACTGATTATCATAAAATAAAAGATTTCAGTCAGAGGCTCTCTCTTCTTCTTTTACTTTAAAATGATTATCTTGTAATATGAACTTTACCTAAAATTTGCACATGTATTGAATCGGCACATGGCATCACAATGTTTTTTGGAGGGGGAGATTGCAAATTTAGAGGAAGTCAAACTCAAACTCAGCAAAACCCAGAAAAAGCATATTAGTTTTATAAGGAATTTTACAAAATAATAAAAAAAATGTAAAAAAAAACATTTTAGGAGATGGGCAGGGAACCGAAATCCCCTCCCCCGACTTTGGTGGCTGAAAGTTCGCATGTTGTAACCGCAGTTATGGAGCAATTACCAGCCTATCAAAAAATTAATTTAAAAGGAAATACGATTACCGTTTCGGTATATTTAGAGTTAAAAATAGTTTGTTTTTTATTTTTTATGGAATTTTGTAAACCCCTTACCTTCAACTGCAATCGTGGGTGTTGGGGCGGGGCGCATATTACTATTCCTGATTTCTATCACCCAATATCGAAACAATTTTTGTTCTTATAAGTCTATATCGACAAATTACTAATCCGTACGTGTCCATTAAACTCCAGACATCCCTTGATTTTTATATTCAACTCTTTTAATAATAGTTTCAACTATCTTAAAAACAACGCCCGAAACTAGCGGCATTACGTGCCTCGTAAATTTTTCCGGAAAATTACTTAGTCATTACTATATGTATCTAATAGTTATCAATAAATTTTTCTCAAGAGTGGCGAAGCAGGGACCCTAACTAATTGAAATAATTATTTGGCTTTCTTTTTTGCATCAATATCCTTTCTGTTTTTGGCTTTTGATCTATCTTGATTAAACTGGCATTCATTTATGCTAGGAACTATTTTTGAGTGTTTGTTTATATTTGTATTAAGTTGAATGAATGAGTTCATCATTTCTCGAAACGGCTGTGACTGGTTGCTTCATTCTTTCAAAAGGTCATTTGATAGAAGAATACAAAGTCTTTTCTTTTTTTCTTATTAAACGTTTCACTAAGGCATGCCAGGGAATCAAAAACGGGCGTTTCACTTCTGACTTGCTTGAATATTTTACGTAGGTGTAATACACAAATCAGCACTTTTTAGGTTTTGAAATAGATGCTATTTCTACGCTACATGTCTGTTGTGAAATGTGCATATAGTTTTGTTTTTTCATAAGCTAGATTTTCAATTATCAGTAAAAGATGATTTTTACATATACAACTTAGTTTATAAAGAAATTCAAGATAGCTATTGTAGTAACAAAGACAAATGTGGACACCAACAATTGTTGCAATTATTTACTATGTTCTGTCGGTCAATTCTGTAGGAGACTCATAGGATTGTGACGTTCGTTACAGAAAATGGTCGTAAGCTGTATCCTCGCATTCCAAAGGACTGATTTTAATATTAATACTTCTGAACTTATTGTTTGATATTGTATAATATTTATAACTTTAAAAATTTCGTAGTATGCTCTGGAAAAAGGGGCATACTTCGAAAAACGTTTAATTCCTAGCAACATTTTAATTTACGCTGATCAATAAAAACTAAGGCCTAATTTTTCAGCTATAGTATTGGATAAAAAAGGCTCGAAATTCTGCAAAATTTGAATTGAAAATTGAATTTAACCGAGTTCACAAAAGTAGCATCGAGCTAAAGGCGCCTAACCTATTTCATTTTGTTGTGGAAGATCATCATAAAGAAATTCCTAGAGTGGCTCTTTGTTTAATGTTATTGACTCTATTCTCAACTCATGCCTTAAGGCTTCATACAAGCTTGTTGAACTGTACAGATGTATAGTGGCCTTGATTCGCAGAAATGTAGAGGGGAAATAAAAAAAAGAATCTGCAAGGGGGATTTTTTTTATTATTCTTTTTCAATTTTTTTTTCATGGTAAATACCACAAAGAAGCCATTTTCACTGAATGTACCAAAAATTTGCTTTAAAATATAGAGGGGTCTTCAAGGGGGAGAATCACACCCCCCCCCCACCCCCAATTGACACTATTGCAAACATATCCATTATGCGGACGTATTTTTGATAGGCCTGGACATAAGCACATGCAGACTTAGACAGGCAAACAGATGTACCTACAATTATAATATTTAGCATGCAGTATGTTTAAACACGTAGCTGCTCACTATTCCTTCAGCGGTTCAATTTCAAGGGAAGAGTACGTTGGTTCTTTTACTAACTTAAGAGTAAATTGAAGGAAAAAATAATTGTTGGGAGTGTCACTGGATGTTTAAAAGCACCAAGGAGCTTCAAAGACAGCTTATAAGACTGTCTTAGCCATTCATCAGCATTATATGTCTATGACCAGAAAAAATTGAAGAAAATACAATGACTTTCCTCAAGATTTTATATGACCACCACCGGAATACTTATTTTTATCTCTTACGAGAACAAAACAAGACTTGTCCGTGAATCATCGAGAACAACTCTAAATTGGTTTTGAACCTCCTTGTATTTTTGCTTCTGGTAGGTTTCGATGACATTTTTTTTGTCACAATTTAAATTATATATTTAGCATTCCAATCGATATTTTTAGTTTAATTTGTGAATTAGTAAGTGAAGAAATATCGTTTAGTTATAAGAAATCTAACAGTGAATTTATTCTTTTGGGAACAGCGTGTGTCAATAACAGTGCAAATTATCAATATGCCTCTTTTTATTTTAAGGACGAAAATGTTCTACTAGAAGATGCCTTCAGCACCATGTACCAGCACATTCGCTTTTTCTACCGGATGATAAAATGACAGTATTAACCTCACTTGGTGCGGTCGCCCCGACTTTTACTAAAATGGCTCTGCTTGACCTGCTCGACAATCGATGTCCAGATTGAGGCCGTCCACCTTACCAGTCACAACAAACTAGTTTTATGATAACGTTAAAAGCATTAGGGGGTTAATAGTGAGCATTCCGTTGAAACTTACAAACGCAACGAAGCCGCAACAATTACTTCTCCTGAGCAAAAAGTGTGCAACATGTTTCGCTTCAACAAAGTTGAGCTTCGAGGCTTAGTAATAACTGTTTAATAAATCTCTGTTAAGTCATGCTTATTTAAGCATAATCTTACTTTGGCATTGGAGTGATGTTGAAGATTAGGTTTCATCCCATTGAAATATTCTGTTTATTGAATTAGTTCAAGAAATAGAACTTTAACTGAAACCTTCCCGGCTACTTTCCGTAATTGCTAGAATTCACCGAACGGCGTAGTCAGGATCCATTTCTAATGGGTCAAAACAGTGTCAAGGAGGGGGGATCCAACTGCGGGAAATATATTTAAATTACAAATGTATAATCAGAAAATACATATTTATACATAATACCCTATGTTTGGAGGGGTCCTTAACCCTTAGATCAATTCCCATTGGCTACGTCACTGCATTTACAGTCTTACCTGCTACTAGTCACGGATATTCAGCCAAAGAATTAGTTCTATGTATAGAATCTCCGTTTCTTTTTTTTCTTATTTTTTTTTTTTCATGTCTAAACTAAGTATGATTATATAAGTTTGTTAGCTTACGATTATTAAATTAGGTTCGATTGCAATGAGCTAATATGAAAATCTACACATATGCCAATAGAAATTCTTAAATATGAATAAAAAATGATCAATTTATTAGCTTTATAAATGCCGTTACATTTCCATAGACACAATTATTACGGCTAATAAATCACCAAAATGAAAAAATAAGAACAGCTGAAGTTGGTTCAAATTTTCTTTTTGTTAAATGCTTATATATATATATATATATATATATATATATATATATATATATATATATATATATATATATATATATATATATATATATATATATATATATATATATATATATATATATATATATATATATATATATATATATACTCAAATTACTCAATCCTTGGTGCTCATGCATAATTTATGCTTACAAAATGGTTATATTACTTTTTTGTTATTGTTTCCCATTTAAAGTTAAACTTATTGGTATTATAATACTTGCGCAACCCAATGAACTCTCACGCAACGCTCAAAAACGTTAAAAAAAGTTTGTCCTTAAACGATCTTTAAAATATAAATAAATACTTTATTTTGTACTATTATATATATAAATATAGATATATACATATATATATATATATACATATATATATACATATATATATATATTTATATATATATATATGTATATATATATATATATATATATATATATATATATATATATATATATATATATATATATATATATATATTGAATTTTAAACTGAACAACTCTGAAAGTTTTCTAGTTTGATTCTTGTTTCTATGATTATTTGACTAAGCTCTCATTCTAAACCTAAATTTAAACTTCTCATATATTTTAAGGGTGGTAATATATGAATACCATTTAGATTTTCAAAATGAGTTTAATCAACGGTCTCTTTGCAAAAAAAAAAAAAAAAAAAACATGGATATAACTTTATTTTGAAAGCCAAGCAAATTTGAGATGCGTAAGGTTTAACCACATTCATGAAAACAGAATTATGTTTATTAAGAGATTTTTTTTATTTAGTTTGAACAATTAATATATTTTTTCGCCTAAAGAGATGTTTCAAGATTATCACAAACAAGCTATGTTATATTTCCTATGTTAATGGAACAATATTGTACAGTTTTAGAATGCTAGTGTAATATTACAAACACTTAATTTATCTTGCGTATGTTAATCAACGAGTATAGGCTATAGTATTTATTATTCATATACTTCATTATACCTTTTTGTAGTATCTAGGAACAACCTGAGGCTATTTAGACTAAACTTGTTTTTCTGTTATCTTCATTGAACTACGCCTTTATTATGCTATATCTATTTTACAATCTAATACAATTTTATGTTTTAATATTTATTCAGTACTTCGAATCCTTATAAACAAAGGCTTCATGAAGTAGAATCGTAATTATTAAGTAACAAAAAAAAAATACTAAAAGCAATAGTAAATTAAGGAAGATAATTAAATAATGAGTATTAAATTTCATATACCTAGCTTTAAGTTGAACCATTGACGCTATGTTGGAAACTCACAGTAGAAGTAACGTACAGTAGTGAAAAGTCCTATACTCTCCATTGAAGATTTTTGAAACACATCTAAAACCACACAAGCTAAACCAATCTTCTTGACCCCGCCCTTGCGCAAGCACAATGACAAATGTTTCTGATGGAACAACAAGTAGCAACAGAAACTATGCCTCTTACAGTCTAGAAACTTTTTAACTTGTTTAACTGAAACTATTTAACCGTTATTCCCACCGTTCTCAGTTGCTATATTTTAAATTAATTTATGTCCACTGCTGCTATCTTTGTCTGATAAAGTTTAAACACAGAAAAACGGAGAGTTGACATGTAAAAATGTTGTGACTCGAAAGCTTTTCGTTATTTTGACTGACTTAAGATTTCATACAAAAGAACCGATTGGGTTTCGTGTTCTTTTTACTTGCTCAAAATTTGATGAAGTAACAACAGGTAAAATACAACAACGGGCAAAAAATTGGGGTTATTTGGGCTTCCCTTCTGACTATCTCTTCAGGAATAGTCTGATTGGCTGGAAAGAATGTGACGTTTGACAAATAAACCAATGGAACTTAAGCACGCTTTATAACACGGCAAATTTAATATCCCTATTTTTTTTACTTTACACTTTTCGCAAATTAAGACATAAGAATGAATTTTGTAATATCGGATCCCCCATCATGAGATGTCATGACTTTTTAACCAGGAAAGCTTGCCATCTTTACTGCCACACTTTTCCTCTTATTTTACACTGGTACCCTCAGGTGATTGGTTAAACAACATAAATCACAGGACGTGAATAGTATTCCAAAGTAAAGACAAACAAAAAATACTTCTTTGGCAAATGGTAATTATTTTCAAATCCTGTCCCATGTGAAAGGAAGTTTTCGCTAGAGTTTTTTTTTTAAGTTGACTCTCAGCCGGTGGTGTATACTATCAAACCAGTTTTTTCGGCATAAACTAAATTGGGACATTTCAATACATTTAGGGTTACCACCATTTTCTTTAATAAAACTGTTTAATTCTGACGGTTATGATTAATAAAAATAATCTCAAACGAATAATAAAAATATAATATTAGCGCTATGGAAATGAAGACTCCACGACGGTTTAAAATCAAAAGGGGTGTTTCTTGAGACACACCTTTAAGGGATAGAAGAAAATAATTGGTTGTGTATCATTTTGTCTTCTGTGCCATCATGGCCCAATTGACCTAGCCTACATGCCATGTTGTTCTCTTGCCAACTATAGCTTTTTACCCCAGCACTGATAGCAGGTTATTCGTAAAAATCCTTATTATTAATATCTTTCTCCTTTGCCAAGATTACGAAAGGAAATTAGGAACAACTTTAATAAGCTACGGTCCGTGCTCCATTTTTAATCGAGAAGCAATTATAAATAAATAGATAACTACCATTTTCAAATATGTGTTCTAGACTATAAAAGTGAACGTTAAATATGCTCTTTACTGCTCCACTTTTTAACTACTGCAAGTAAATCAGAGATAAAGTGCTTACATGCGTAGATCATCCTATACTTTTTATACTATTTAATGTCTGCACCAGATATCCAAAATCAAAACCGAATATATAGATTTTCAACATTTTGGATTTGATGCGCTACAATTTGCTATCTACTCTGCTGGCCTGAAAATGCCGAAATTTGGAAAAAAAAATAGATGACAAAGTGTGCTTTTCGATTTTTTCCTTAATGAAACATGACGTGTACTATTATTTTCTATGTAGGCTTTAGTTTTGAACTACAATTGGTAGTTGTATTACGAAGGGAATTCGTTTTGATTTTGGTCCGCAGTGTTGTCGAATGAGAAATAAAAATTTAAACTTCAAAATTAGCTAGCCAATATCTTGCCACTTTCTGACTTCTGGGAAATAGGAGTAGCTTAATTTTTTCACGAAAATAGGGCAGAAGTCAAAATGAGACTGAATTTAGAAAAATCATCACATTAGTACATGAAAGAACATCCTGTTTCCCGAATTTATGCTGGAGTTACAACAGTAAGCTATTATATGAGATATTGAGTTCCTATGGAAATGTGCAATAAGTATAGTATTTTCTGCTGATTGACAATAGACTATATCACAGATCATTCAAACTACAAGCATCACCGACTGGCATTTCCCTCATTGACACTGTTACCACCTAGCATTCCTACGCCAGATTGCACAGTTAATATTTAGGTTTCCTTCGTTAATTTGTGATGTTGAATCCTATTCAGGTTCAAAATCTCTATCTGGAACTTTTAGGATCAGCTTTGTTCTATATTGTGGATTTTTTCAAGATTTCGGAATGATAATTCTGGTCATGATTGGTAATGTTGGAAAATACAATAAGAACTGGAAATTGTCCCCGTTATTGCATACTATTTATAAAAAATGAACTGATGCATGACGTGGCTTGACAGTTAATATTGGTTAATTTAATACACAAAACTTGTTTTAGATTGGAATTCTAAGAATTTTCCATCTATAAAAGGATGAATTACAACTTATTGAGCTCTGAAGCAGAGCTCAATAACCGCAGAATGCTAAAAATTACAAAAATCAGCCACAATACGTTTATTGGACGCAGCGGCAGCTCTGCACATCCAGCAAGACCAAACGAGTCCAATAAGCGAAACTAGGCCGAGAGCTAAGTTCAAATCTCACCGATAGCAGTTATTTTACCTCAAAATTCCAGTACATCTGTAAGAACTAGATTCTTGTCACGCTAATAACCAGTGGCTAGGATTAACTGAAAAGATTGCCGATTCCAAATCGGACAATATTCGCTAACAAAACGTCGGTTCAACCTAAACAACACCACGCGTTCAATCTTGAATGACAACAATTTACGTTCAGTCTTGCAGGAGCTTTAGATGGCAATAGATGTTTTATTTACCAGAGAATTGCCTGAGAGAGTGATCTTACTTGTTTGAATGATCTGTGAACTGTATCATGGACCAAATTAGTGCTAGTTTTCAAGGAGGAAAATGGGTTGTTTACACCAAAATCAAATAGATGGCTGTTGTTTTGATTATGAATTTATGCATGTATATGTTTGTATATAGTTGTTTTTTCACTTTTTCTATGTTAATCTGTGCGAAGTATTGATGTTTGTAATATCCAGTAATTCTTGATTCAAATTACAAGTTGTATGGCTTTATCAAAAATGGGTAATATATATGTAGGTAAACTTTTCAGAAAAAAAATATGTTGCTACTGATTGCGTAAACAGTCTCTGTCTACCCAGTCCTTAGTTTTGTAAGCGTTTCTGCCGCTGCTATCGCTTCAGAGTCACAATTTTAAAACGGGATGAAATGCGAAGTGGATAATTGCCACTCTGCGTTATTTTATAACGGGATAAAAAAAAAGCTGAATGGCAATTGTGACGTAGTCTGCTTGTAATAACTTTTTTTCTCTGGAGGTTATTTGAACGACCTCGGGTTCTTCTGGAATCAAAACGGGGGGAGCAATTTTAGTTTTGTATGCTTTAAGGTTTTCAAACATTGATTACGTCACCTCATTTACAAATGAGGTAACATCATCATGTCCAACACAAGAGGGAGAATACAGCACTATTGTCAGAAAGGGAGACCGAGCTACACAATGTAACTTTATATATTTTCCCTATTTAAATCCATGAATAAAAGACTATTTTTGAAAGAAGTTCAAATGCCGTATCATCAGTCTCATCTAAAATATCAAAATGTGAGATTTATACTTTCCGGGCATGACGGTATCATGGAAGGCGTACTTCACACTCAAAAATGAAATTCGTTTTTATTGATCTCTTTCTCATTGACTTACATCTTATTATTAGAACTGGTTTTCTTTGGAGACTACACCAGTGATGGAAGTGAATAGAACACAGTTAAAGGCTCACTGATGGTATTCCGTGTCTTATCACAGTAAGGGGGCTGGCTATTTGATGCCGTGTTTATGTATTTATATCTTAAAATTTGGTAAAGCAAAAATAAATAAGCTTTAACAGTGGCGTAATCGGGGGATGTTTTTATCGCAAAACGCTTTTTATATATTTTCATTGAAGAAATTGAAAAAATCCCCCCCCCATCCGTAAACACTTTCCCTACTTACATTTTCTACAATATAGTGACCGAAAAGGCTCTCCAGAAGCCGTTAATACAAATCAATAGCGCAGAGATTAGATAAACGCAATCTTCAATGGCTTCTGCGATATTTTAGCCTAAACTAAATGATATTTAGGTACATCGCCAATACAGCCATATAAATACTGAAACTTAAACTATAAGTAAAAACGCTTTGGGGCTACAATGGCTATAAATGACGAACAGCAACGAAGGAAGGAAGAAAACGGAACGATGAATACAAAACCAAACAATGGTGATTTTCAGCCGATGAATAATCTTCAGCTGAAAATCATCTTCGTTTGGTTTTGTATTTTTTCTTTTTTTTTGTCGTACGTTAAAGAATGAGTAATACGATGTTTTCTATCTTTGCAGAATCTGGAGTGATTAATAAGAACAAATGGCACCAAATAGCTGATGTCTACCGCAACTCTACACTAAAAACTTGACAAGGCCAGTCACTACGACCTTCATCCTCGTAAAATGATGCACTTTTGACTTAACTAACTGGAAGGTCTTAGTGTCTGAATAAATAAGTTGTGAATCTTGGAGAAATGCGTTGTTTGGAGAGCTATGCCAAAAATAATTTGTTTGATAAACAAATTTGCTTGTTTTATCAAATAAGTACGACAAAAATAATTTGTTTGATAAACAAGGGAGCAAATTCACCTGCCGAATTTGCACTGAAAAAGCACCCCATTCAAAAGAATATTCCATACTCTCCACTATATCTGTGATGGTTTGTTTTAGATGTTAATTCTAACTTGAACAAAACAGGACTGGAGTATACAGGCGTCGGACTTTTAATCCCTTAGTAAGATCTGTGTGCACATGGTTTCAAGCTGAAGAAACATAGCTACAGGGTAAGAAATTACCTCCCCTGTCTTAAACATCCCAATTCTTCATCTGCATTTTATATGTCTATTAAAATAGAAAAAAATAAATCTTAGAATGTCCTCTGATGAAACTGGTTGTGTGAGAAATGTTAAGAAAATGTGTGACAATAAGCGAGTTTCATCCGCAAAAAAATCTGGTCAAGAATTACTGGGTCATTTGTTGATGAATTAAACGGAATTAGAGAATAATGTTTATGCTAGTTTGCAATACACTGTATATTTTTGCATATACTTTATTACTTATTACGCTCTCTACTTAAGTGTTAGTTTTACGGTGTTGTATCGCTTTTCGGACATGTCTGTTTACTCCTAAAAATTTTCAAAATTAGTGTGAAAAAGCCAAATGTATTTATTCCAACGTAGAAAACAAATTAGAAAAATTGCACACATCATGTACTTTTATTCTTTAAAAGCCTAATAAGCAAAAATGCATCATTTAACGTTTTCTAATAACTACAGAAACTGTGATTAAGTACATTGTATTTAGTATTAGTCTTATTGAGACCTGTCGGGACCCCTAGGCTATTTTAAGCCCCCTTAGATAGAGCGTGTTATTAAACGTTGAATCAAATACTGATTCAGAACCCTTGTTTGAAATGTATAATTTCAAATTGAGACCCCTTATCTCTACTAATGAATGACTAATAAAGAGACATAAATTTTCTTGTTGAGTATTCGAATCTCTCAGTCAAACTAACGGTGTTATTCTACGCGAATAAAACGTTTTTAGAACATACTATCCATTCCTTGAAAACGTTACTTGCTTCATGAACCTCTCAGGGGCAGTCTATCTTAGCCTATTGAGTAATTTGGCATTATAAACAAGTATTCTTGTCTCGGAACGGACATCACAAAAAATAGCGTATTTTCCCGGAAGAAATGTACATAGTATGCGCACCCGGCATACAGATAACTCTGGTACATAAAGAAATGAATTAATTACGGTACTGGAATTGGCCGAAAAGTGATACGTTACCCTACATAATTAGGTGCCAAAGTCAAATTTTCGTCTCGGATTTCTAACCACCTGCTCTAAAAAGAAATTTTTCAATTTTTTTTTTTAAGTGTTGGTTGGAAATAAGACGCCAGGTAGCTCACGAGTCAATTCGTAGATATTTTTATTCATTGAAGCACCAATTTTGTTAATTAAAGTGCTCATTTCACTTTCATAGGCTTATGTAGTTCTGTTAATTAGAATTGTCTTACATTGAAATACATTAAGCTCGATGTTTTCATTTGTCCAGCTCTACTGTTTAGCTTGAAAGTAATTATGTTAACAAAAAAGCTGCGTGGTCAGGGCGTATGAGAAATAAAATTCCATATACACCAAAGAGATTTTTACTAAAAAAAGAGAAAACAAAATCTAGGTTAGGTGTCTCCCTTTGAAGGCTACGTCTTTTTTCTTTTTTTTAGCGACGCTTGCCATCTGGAATCATAATCTATGATATGTTAATGTACATCTTTTTGAGACTAGACCATCTCCGCCTTATATAGGTGCTATGGTCAAACATTTAGATGCCATTTAGCCAATTCCGCTCTAAAAGGCAAAATGAACATGTCACTTATGGGATGGTTGGCAATAGACGATTTTGCTATGTCAAACTATCCCCGTTAGTGTTAGGAAAGAAATAAATGAACAGTGCCAGTTAATTATTTTATGAACTTCTGAAACAAAGGCTTGAGATAATTCGCAGGGTGCAAGCCAATTCTTATTTTTTGTCTATTGGCAAAAAAAGAAGATTTCTCCTATGTCATCACTGACCTAGAACCGAGATTTTCGCCACCCTTATAGGATTCTTAGGGGATTTAGTGACCTTAAGTACTGGGTCAGGATGACTTCAGTCTCTTAACCAACACAACCCCATACATCAGAGCCTATGTGTGCTCTGGTTTGTAATACATTTAGAAGGTGAAGCCAATACCACAGACTAAAATCTTGTTAGGTTCAACAAAGGGCTTGCTGCGCAGATGCAAATTAAAACGAAGATACCTTGTTCAGGAGTAGAATCTCATTCAGAGAATCGAAATGTTTATTTATTTTCACATTTTGCGATTAAGACTTGCTTAGTTCCCCCAACACCTTGCAGCGGATAGGGCATCAACTGATGATATTTACGTCAGACAATCCTGAGCTAAAGACTACAGCTCGAAGAGGGATGAACTTAGACCTCTTTTATCAGCTTATAGGGATCAACCAATTGTGATCCGTTGCTAGAAATCTTTCGGAGGTCTGGAGGGGTCCAGAACCACACGTCGCATGGAAGTCTTCGCTGTTTCATTCGAGTCATATGACCAGTAACGCCACCTTTGTAGTCTGACTTCTTCAATTATTTGCGGTTACTTAGTGAGAGGCCTGATCTCGGTATTAGGTTCTCTATCCGTTGTGCTAATCGTAAATATTTTTGGCAAGCAATTGTTAGCAAATCCAACCCACCATATCTCTATAGCTTTAAACAGACTCGAAGATTCGTTTTTCCTTCCTGAAATGGCGTTTGCTGCTTCAGGAACTTTTATCGTAATGCCATTCCATCCATATTCTACATTACCCAACTCTGAACCCTCCACGCATTCTTGGAGCCCACCTATTAGATTCTTACCATGAAGTCCATCAACCTCGTAACTACCGGGTAAGTAGTTACCCATCCAATTTTAAATCCACTCTGGATGCTATTTTATAATGTTCTTTAGTTTCAACATCAATAACAGCCCTCCGATGTGCCCGTGTCCTTTATCAACCAGTCTTTGATTTGCAATATTAGTCAGTAAGATTAGCTGTCATACCATCATGCGAGTGCCATAATTACTTGCGGGTCATTTATGTCCATTTGAATTTTTGATTACAACTAGGTTGTTGCAGCTAAAAAGTTGAAGCAGTCTATTACCATCACTATTTTACTTCCGTAGACATAACCGGCCAAAGATAGAATACAATTTATTTTATTCTATATACAATATATAGTATCCACACAGTATATGTAATATTTACAATCTATTGTATCCTAAATGAACAAAGATATGTAATCTATAAATGAAAATCCCATGTTTCTACCATGAATCCTGTCTATTTGCTCATGTAAGTTGGCTTACAACCAGACAACAGGAAGCCTCCCGGACCTTCAGCTGAGTGAATGCTGAAGAATTTTGGCTATGCATTCTTACTGACAAGAGTCGACAGCATGCACAGTTAATTCCCAGGTGTAATAACTCCGATTCAATACATATTCACATCTGCAAATATATTCCTTTCGATGGTGAAAAGAGAATTAGGGAAACACTATCTGTGTTCTTCTTCTTCTTATTTAGATTGCTATAGAAACTCTTTCGCATAATCTCATTACCCGGAATCCCATACCAGATCCACCCGCAGGTTTCTACGGTCCCATATTACCAGGCAGACACATGCCTCATCACAGCATACTATCTGCGTTTTAAATAAAGAATTAATTTTCGATTCATTCATCACTTTTGGGAGCCAAAGCTTGATCAAAAGATTATCTTCACCAAGGGAAGTTCAAGGGAGAAGAGTTGGTAGGACCAGGTGTTCCCGAGGAGCAAACATTGTTGATCATATCTACTGAGAAACAGCGAGCATAACAAACCGAACTAAACCTATAATCATTTCTGATTCCTATTTAACTGAGTTCACATACACTGATAAAACGGTCAAGTAATCATTTAAACAGTGCGGAGACACATTACAACGGTTAAATACTGGAAATCAGACTGACATTGACATAGAGCATAACAGTAAACGACAGAAAGAGTAAATTGAAATTCTAAAAGGTTTTTAAAAGTTACCCTGCAAAAACTTAACCAACTGAAGATGGTACGTTCTGCTTTTAATCAGGACAGTTAGTTTCACAGCTTGAATCACCTCTGGCCACTATCACAATCACAACCGTCAACGCTGTATGCTTTTTGATTGATAAGAACCACTTTATGCTCTATAGCCCGAAAACATCTTGGAAATGAATCAAGTTTCAAAAGTTAGAATTCTACCTTCAATAAGCATCTTTTTTTAACCGTGGGGCCATCCGAAACCTACAATAGAAACCTAATATTCAAGAGATTAAAATGATACAATTTTCTTTTATTTTATCTCGACAAAAAAAGGGCTGTTGCAACTCATATTCAGTTTTAAGCAAGTAATCGTGAACTCATACTTCAACTTCAAACTATGTCAGTTAAAATAATCATTTTCAAAACAACAATAGCAATTATAGTAAAGATTGAATTATTGCACTTCAAACAAGTAATTACAGTTAAAAAACAATTTTACTATCAAATACATTCACCCAAACAAATTCCCAAATAATGCTGTACAACTGTTTATTGTTTTAAATTAACAAAATAATGTCAAATACATAAATTTTATAAAATGGGCAGAAGGTAGGAGTGTAGCTTACTCACTCAAAATTGATGAAAACAAATTCTTTGCATCCTTTGAACTCATCGAAACCTTTGGCAAAAAAAATATATATATATATAAAAAACAAGCCCCTTCCTCAGAAAAATTTTCGACTACAAGACATTGAATTTCAATGATCGGTGGTTTGGTAAAAAATAGATTGGTTTTCCACACTGAGAGCCAGAACTACAAGATAGACGTAAACGACCACCAACAAGTCATAAGTTAAGATCTTAGCTAAAAGGGATATTTTTAAGAAACTAAGGATTTCTAACCGGAATAAAGGTGGTACCGTACATAACTTTCAAATAATCAGAGCCTTTCTACAATGAAAAACATATAAAAATTAATTGAAATAAGCTCTATGAAACGCGGGGTTGGTCTCATCAAAAAGATAATGGAACTATAAGGCATTAGAAAGTAGAATTTCCAGAGCATCACAAATCCGACACACTGCATAAACTTCACTGCTGTTATCTGTTTTCATATAAATAAATTCCAAAGATTTATTACAGATGGCAGCATGTCTGCCAACCGCGCTATCAATTGATGCTTGGAGAAGTTCATGTGTTGTTGGATTTTGCAAACTAATATTTATACCACAGTGACACATAATCAAGTTGTTTGAAATGGATAAGGTATGTATTTGACAGACAGGACAGACGACTTCGTTACTCAGCAAATGATTTAAATTCTGTTCTTCGATTACCAGTTCGTCTTCGATTTCTTTCAAGAGACGTGATTCTGAAATGAGAAGACTTCCAGTATTTATGCCACTATAGAAAGCACAGTATATAAATAATAGACAGTATGATCTTTCCCTATCTCACCCATTATAAAAACCTGGACCGTGATGCGAGTGCTCCGGAGAACTTATAAACATATGCGACATTCGATTTTTTCACGGGTAGACAAGCCAGATTTCTCTTGAACGCGAAACTTGGCTTCAACGTTGTAACACTAAATTTTAAAGAATCTAATTTTCAATTAATTTATTCCAATACATACATGAAAATCAATAATTAGAAGTGAAATGTTATTATTAGATTTTTTTTAGGAATTACAAGTAGGTTTCGAAGTCTCGAGTTGGTTTCAAAGGCATTTTGAGAAAGTTTCTGCCAAAATACGTGTTCTAGGGTAATTGGCCCGCTGATGGCAGATCAAATGAGAGGAGCTATATATATATATATATATATATATATATATATATATATATATATATATATATATATATATATATATATATATATATATATATATATATATATATATATATATATATATATATATATATATATATATATATATATATATATATATATATATATATATAGATATATATATATATATATATATATATATATATATATATATATATATATAGATATATATATATATATATATATATGTATATATATATATATATATATATATATATATATATATATATATATATATATATATATATATATATATAATATAGATATATATATATATATATATATATATATATATATATATATATATATATATATATATATATATATATATATATATATATATATATATATATATATATATATATATATATAGAACCCAAGTCCTAAAATTGGTCTCAATCAAGAACCCTTATCGATATCTTAATTCACAAAGTGCAAAGATTTTCAAACAGAGGTGTTTATTCTTTAAAGTTTTGGAAATGTCTGAGAATTTCATACAAAAACTTTCATACACACTGAAACTAGATCGTATCTCGGCTCTCCGCCAAAACAGGTAATTATACTTTTTCAAGTCACACAGGAACTACAATCTGAGAAAATAAATATCACGACGTGAAAATAAAAAAAAAAAAAAAAAAAAAAAAAAAAAGATAAAAAAAAGATGTGGAATAGATCACAGCTATTCCACCAGTTATTAGAAGAAGTTATTAGAAAAGATCCTTTATCAAATTTCGAATGAGATTTCTATGGCCCAAAAAAAAGCATAAACGAGAAAAAATTAAATAAAAATTAAAGGAAATTAAAAGGAAAATAAAATAAAATGGAAATTAAAGGGAACATTTTTCCTTACCAATAAAAAAAAAAAAAACAATAAGAAAAAGTTTTGACGCTCCATGGCGCAATATTACTATCTAAAACCACAGACTATTGTGAAACATAAAAGATATACTGTGCTAAAACTGTTAGGTTGCCCCTTTGTTGTAAAACATTTTGTGGCTGACAATGTCAGTGATTGACAAATACATACTAACCCGCTAATGAAAGAGTAAGTGGGAGGAGCTGTTTGTACGCACCAACAATGAAGCGCCAAAAATCACCAGCCTTAATCTTACTGTTATATTATCTTTATACAGTGATAGAGAGCAAGTAAACTATGTCCCGAAAATAAACCTACTGTATGTGTAAGAATCTAAAGGTGAGACAATTATTTTTCATCTAGTCTCAACAACCAATAGCCGAATTTACAGGTTCATGATAAGAGTCGACCAATTCCTTTTTCACAACTTTTAAAGCACTAATATCTTAGCCAGGCTCAAATAATCTCTTAATATGCGAAGAAATGGGCACAATTCTTCAAAGTGCCACTATTTCTTGTAATCTATAAGTTTGGTTGCACATTAACTGGGTACATAATCTCAATCACTAGTTTTTAAATTTAAAAATAAAACTCTATCATTTTATTTACTCTGTTTATTATAATTTTTTTTGCTGTCCTTGTTTAGCAGCATAGCCCCCTCCCCCCCCGCAAGCTTAACATTTGGTGTGCCCCTGATTGTTTTTTTGTTTTGGTTATTATATACAATTTTACGACTGCTACTTCAAACAAAAATTATGTAAGTTTGGATTTGCTAGATGAAAATGATGTAAAAGCTTAGTAACAGAGAGTGTGTTCCAAAAACCAATTACAATTATCATTAGTGATAATTAATTATTTGTTACTACCTTGATCTTAAAATGGATCAGAACTACAAATTCAACAATTTTCATGTTCAGCAAAGCTGATTCTTGACTCATAATACAAAGAATCAACCCAATTATTTTATTATCTGGAAATTTGGAAATAATCAATTATTATTAACGATAATTACATTTTGAAAAACATCCAGATACATTGCAGACATTGGTCCCATTTGCATTTTCTTATCTATCTGAAAAATGCTTCTACGGTGGCATTAAAAGTAAAAACAAAAGTTCTTCGTTACCCTAAAAATTAATTTATTTTGGTGTGTTTCAAATATTAATCCACAAAAAGAAAAACCTTTAAATGCAAAAAAAATTGAACATATTATCACTTATTGACTAATATGCGTTTATTCATTAATCTAAGTTTTATTTTTATATTTGCATGTACTTGTTAGAAAATTTGAATGAAACCTTATTTTTCTAAATGACAGGTGTCTAAGGTGTGAGTGCCGTGAGATAAGAATAGTAGCCTAGACTTACTTAATAGCATAAACTTATTTAAAGTACTTGGACAGCATGAAGTTAGAAAACAATTCTAACTTCATAATATGGAGAATAATTGTAGCTAACACATTTTGCATGCATACCCGCTGTACTTGGTCAGTGTCGTTACTAGCAAAAATGTTTGGGAGAAAGGGGGGGAGGACAAGAGATTTTAGCGACCGGCTGGTCATTTTTACCGACTGTTTTTAGTCAAAAATTAGCATAATGTCCGTTTCGAATACAATACATAAAATCACTGCACGCGTCGGTAAAACCGCTGCATTTACCAACCGAGATTTAGATTTCGGTACATATCATGAAACTATTTTAATGCTATTTCTTTAACCAAATGGAAAGTTGTGGCACCATCTATAAAATCATGGCAGGAGTCGCTAAAACTGCTGCGTTTACTGACCACGTTCAAAGTTTCTGTAGGTGACATGTATTTTCGTGGTCTTGATTGAACCGAACAAAGAATTCTAACGGCGTCAGAAAAATCGTGGCGCAAAGCGCCACGATTTTACCGGCTTATTATTTTTTACCGAGTGACCAAAAACATTGGGGGAGGGACGTGACAGCCCTGTACTTAGTTCAAGGTTTTCTTAGTTCAAGGCTTGTGACGTTGAATGTTTCCGACAAAACCAAGTCCAAAATAAAACATGATATAAAAATGTTTCTTAAATTGGTGAGAAGCATATTAGCTTATGGATCATACCTTCATCTTTCAATTCTTGCTGAATTTCCTTCATAATCTGTTCCATTTCCAGAATATCATTTTCACCAATTTGTTTTGAAAATAATGTCTTTGGCTGAAGCCTGAAATGTTAGATGATTAGAACAAGAAAATGAAAAGTTCTAATTTTATTGTCCTTACCCTTTCGTTCCCACTGACCACAATTGAGGACAAATCTTTAATCTTTCATCCCAGAACCCAGTGAAAATATAATGAAATCACTGACATGCCATCTGTTAGAGAAGTGTCTTTCAAGTATTTCACCTGTACAGAATATCGCCATGTAAGGTAAGGCATGCGTTCTAGCCCGATAGAAAGTCTCAGGTAGGTCAAACATCAGAAAGGTAAGAATTCTTCCTTTTATAAATTTTTTTACTCTGATAAGGGCTGGATTTGGAAGTCTGGGATTTTTGCTGTAGAAAATTATGTCATTAAACTTTCCTTAGACAACTGTTACATCATCTTTGCAACTCTGGGTTATCAGCACATCGCCATTGCGTTCTGTCCCCGTTTGTGGACGCTGGGAAACAAGGGTAGTTGGACCGATGACACTGTAGTAGTGAATGTCAAAGGGACATCTAGGGGTCTCTTGTTGTTTTTACGATTTCTGTTGCTAGAGGGCACCAAGGTATTCGATAAGCACATGTCCTCGTTTGTGGACAATGGGAAATTCAGAGTTCCATGCACGGTAAGACCGGAAAAACAAGTACAATCGTATCCATGGGATCGCATCATCTCGAACGAATAAAGCAAGCGAAAGGGTGTTTGGAGAGCTGCTGACCATCCATTAGCAGGAGCGCGACCGACCTTCCAAGCAGACCATGGTGAATTGCTGCCATAAATTCTATTGCTGAAGAAGCCAGTAGAGTTTTTCCTCAGACTGTTCCCAAATGCCTTGATCGAGAAAATTGCTTTCGAATCTACTCGCTATGCTGTTTCACAAGGTAGCAGTTTCAGCGTTTCTGTACATGAAATGAAGCTCTTCCTGGGGATAAACCTAGTAATCACTTACCTCAAATACCCGCGCCTGAAGTGGTACTGGAAATCTGACGAAGCAATGCGGATTCCGATTGTTGCTGATTCAATGTCTCGCAATCGTTTTGACGAAATTTCCAAATACCTTCATTTCAATGAAGCGCAGAGTGGGGAAAATGATAAAATTTTACCGGTTCTTGACGTTTTGAAGAGTACATTCTTACAAAATGGTCCTCTCGAAGAACACCACAGCATAGACGAAATGATGATACCCTTCAAACGTCGCTCCCAAATGAAGCAGTACATTAAATCCAAACCCAAACCTTGGGGTTTCAAGTGTTGGGCTCGAGCTAGTTCTTCAGGATACATCCACGAATTCGAAATGTATGAAGGAGCTGCGGTAGAGAAAGAAACGTTTGGATTAGGCGTTGGTGGTGATGTCGTTGCTCGTCTTTCCCAGAAATTGACTGGAAGAGGTTATAAAATCTATGCTGATAACTTCTTCACCTCAGTTTCGCTAGCTGAGTATCTCGCTTGAAATCAGATTCATCTCGTTGGGACAGTCAGACAGAATCGAATCGCAGAAGCAGCTTCCAAGCTGAAGCCAGAAAGAGAGTTGAAGATTGAGGGTCGTGGAGCAAGTTCTGTCGTCACAAATAACAATGTCACAATTTTGCGCTGGTTTGATAACAAGATCGTCCACACCATTTCCACCTACGCTGGTGTCGAACCTCAAGATGAAGTCAAAAGGTGGTCAAAGAAAGACCGAATGCAAGTACCAGTGAGGCGTCCATATGCCATTCAAGAATATAACAAATCAATGGGAGGTGTCGATCTCATGGACTATTTCATTGCTTTGTACCGCCATAACCGGAGAGGGAAAAAATACTACATGAAGGTCTTTTGGAACTTCGTTGACGTTGCAGTTGTAAATGCGTGGATTCTGTATCGTAAGGCACAAAAGGCAGGGATGGAAAAGCACGATTTAGACGCTGGACTGAAAGAGCTTGGCCTATTGGAGTTCAAGGCCAGTGTAGCAAGAACTTTGATCAACACCGGGAAAACTGGTTTTGCAGCATCTGTTAGACCTCGCGGGAGACCTTCCCAGTCACCATCGGTTTCTCAGACACGAAAACGAAAGTATAATTGCATTGTTGCACCCGAGATTCGCTATGACGGACTGACTGGCCACTGGCCTACCAAGACGAATGCCGCCAACGCAGGACGCTGTTCGCTAGAGTCGTGTACTAGCAAGTCGCGGATCAAGTGTGTGAAATGTGAAAAGGTTTTGTGCCTTGAATGTTTTGAGAGTTTTCACACACGCTAAGTGTCAGTTTTTTGGAATTGAAAATAAATAGATGATACTTTTGTTCGCAAATAATTCTGCTGGAAATTGTGAAAAATTAGAAACCTTAGTTTCCACCGTCCACATATGAGGACATATTTTTTATTCACCACCAAGCGATGATGTAAAGATGCAAGTTACACCACTAGAAAGAGAACATTTTTCTCTCTCAGAAATGACTATTAAAAAAAATCCTACCAACTTTCTTAAAATTCGGGACTGAAAGGGTTAACTTAGTAACAACTCATGTTGAATCTTTATCTTTCGTTATAATCTATGTACTAATGATGAACTAATAAAAACTAGTAATACTAGCTAGAGTAAGCCCAGATTCGCTGGCTCTTTATCTAGCAAAATGCTCGCTTTGACAGCTCATGAAAAAAAAAAAAAAAAAAAAAAAAAAAAAAAAAAACACTTCTAGGACTTCACTCGCTATGATTGGTAGCTTTCAGCCTCCGCAAACGGGCCCTCTCTTTACTCTGGCAGTGCTACAGCCTTCAGACCTCAAAACTTGACCTCAGGCTTTTGGTCTCCGCCAATAGACCGTCTCTTCACTAGAACAGGATTAGGGATTTAGCCGTCTCTTGATGTTATTTCTAGTCAGTTAAAAAAAAAAAAATTGTGAAATTTTTTTTGTTATGTTTAACGATTTCACGTTTCCGATTTAATTAGTTTAACTATTCGTTTGCTTCATGGAACCAGAAACACAATCCCTTGATTACAGGGGCGAACCCAGCGATAAATTTCGGAAAGGGATGGATATCTTGACTGAAGGATGATAGTACCCGTTAAAAAAGAAAAATAAAGTTTTTAGAATATAATTATAAAATAAAATCAAGCCACTGCTTTTTTGTGGGCTAGCTTATCCAAAACATCTTCTGTATTGACTGGGACATCCCTGTGTATGGATAATTAGGCCAATCCACTTAACCGTTCTTGACCTGAGGCACTCTTGGTATAAGATACTTTTCTCAGGGTAGAAAAAGAACGCTCGCACGTAGCAGAAAATGTTGGGAATCGTTGCAACAATCTTCAAAATTATTGTAAAGTGGGGAATATGCTCTTATCACATTCTTTTAACCACGTATGAAATATTTTGCAGCTGTGAAGTATGGTGTATTTCTCTAAAGAAATACCTTCTTATTGGTCCCCAGTGGGGGTTGATCAAGCCTCCACGAGGAAAAGACCTTGGGTACCGTGGTAGGCTGGATTCGTATCTACTCAAGATGTTGCTAAAACTACTTTAATAAACTAATAGACAAATACAATACTAGAGTACACTCGTGAACAGTCTTCTTGAAGCCGTATAGAATCCGAGCTATAGTCAACTTGCACCGGCTGGCCCCGTTGATTTGGAGGTGGCTGCTGCATTTTCCAAGCTCACCGTCTATAGTTGGCTAGTGGAGGCTACTGGAACTCTCCAACGGCAGTTGATGTGGAGGTTATTGTTAAACTCTCCCGGCGCAGCGTATATTATAGAAAGGTGGAGGTTGCTCGAACACTCCCAGCGGTGTTCCTCTAACCACTTGTCACTGTTGGTTCTCAAAGCTGAACTGTCTACAATTTGTATTTTCCCCCTTCTTATCTTCCAAGGCCCAAGCATGGAATTCTGGTTCCATGACCCCCAAAGTAGCCTCTCATTGGCTGGTAGGTTTTTGGTAAGGTGATCCACTTCCTTGAATAGAAAAGAAGGCAGAAACAAGTACTTAAAACAACACATACCAACTATACCCTTGAATTGGAACAAGCACTAAATACCAAAAATATACCCTTAACGTAATAAAACACTAATTACGATAAATACACATATCTAACTTGCTAAAGCCTCGAACAACTAATTCAATTTCTCCCCCCCCTCTTTTATTAAAAAAAAACATTTTTATTACTTTTTTTTTCATACGTTTTAAATTAATTTTTTTTACTTACATAAAATACATTTATTTTTATTCGTTGTCCCCTTGTTCGACAATTCTAAAAAGATTTTTTTCATTTCTCTATAATCAATCCATAATGTCCTTTATTTGAAGAGAATCACTGTGGACATTCCGATAAGGATTAGAAAAATAAACGCGCCGCCTGTCATGATTCTAATACTCATGGAATGTTCTGATTCAATTATTCTGTGTAATTTTGTTTTGCTCAAAATAGATTTTAGGCTATATATGCCTTTTTCAGAATACATCTCTCTCGAGAAAGCTATGAATTTTTTTGAAGTCTAATGATTCTAAATCAAAATTAAGTTTTGTAGCATTGAAAAGAATTTTATTATGAGCGAATTCACTATCTATAGAAAATGCATGAAATAAGTGCGACGGAGGAATATTTTCAGCCAAACTTGGGTTCAGCATAGGACCCGTTATATTTCGACGAAGACATGAATCAAAACTTTTGACATAATTTTTTACAAGCACCGTCAAGTTTTCAAAAACTGCAAATTCGCGTACTCGCTCTATCGTTATTATATATATTTGGTGGGCACCTAACGATAATTTGTTATGCATTAAGGCACTGGTTGTGGATATAAGTTTTTATGGTACCAAAATTTTATATTTATTTACACGTCTCTTATCTCCAGTACTATCAACTGCATAAACTAGCCCATTATGAACTACAAGTTCATATTCGAGAAGACATGTTAGTAATATATTTGCTTCATTTTCCTCAATTTCTATCCTGTGAGACTCTATACCCGAATCATGTACATGAGGTCCCTGTTAGCACAAGCTTGTTCCCCCTGTGTGTACCAGAATGCAACCCTTTTCTGCATTTCTATGGATGCAACCCTTTTTTGCTTCCCTTAGAGGGGCCCCAATGGCGACCCCCTGGATAACATGATCCCGTGTCATGACTGGTTCGTGATTAAGATGCAAGATAGGATTACCCGTCCCATTCGACCGACTCTTACAAAGTACGGAATGTGTGTCCGATTCCTGAGACTCCATCTCACAACACTCAACTCGATGTCTGGTTATTGTGTCCACAAATGTTTAAACTGGTGTGATTTCTTTAATGCGCTGTTGAAATTGTCTAAGGTCCTTTTTTCTTAGTCCAAAAAAATCAACATAGTCCCATTGAAGTCAGTCAAATTAATTTTACAACGCATCAATATGAATGTTTCTGTATTTTTTAAAAACTTGAGAAGTAGGATGGGTCTAATAGTAGCTAGGATTTTTAAATCCAAGACTGTGATGAAAAGTAAATTGCGCACGGTCAATTAAAACAGCTATACGGTATAACTTGCTATTTACGTCTTTAGCTCTCTTTAAATAAGATAGGGCCCTGCAATCTGTATAGCAATGTGTATGAGCGGACCATAGAAAGGTTTTTTGAAAATGTTTAATCCCGGAATAAAGTGCGAATAATTCTCTGCTATGATTTTCATATCTAGATGAGGGTCCGCTGAGAATTTTAGAATAGCTTGCAACTATTTGAAAGAGATTTGTGGTTTTGCATTTTACACAATGTAGAGCGCTGATTCCTTTCATGCTAGCAGCTGTGAACAAATGAAAATCTTCTGATTTCGATTGAAAACGGAGTAGAACTATGTGTGGAACAGTAAGTTCGGATTTTAGTTTTACAAAAACCTCCATTTCGGTGGGTTCAAAAACAAATGGGACATTTTTGCGAGTTAGGCGAACCAAAGGATATGAAATTTCTGCGTAGTTAAGGTAAAAACTTCGTAGAAATGAAGTCATGCCTAGGAAACTACGAACGTCCGAAACGTCATTAGGTGGTGTCATCACCCTAATCGCTTTAACCTTTGATTCCTGGGGAGAGATTCCTTCGGGTGAGACATTGAATCCTAACAGATTGACTGAATTTGCAAAAAAACAGCATTTTGATAAATTGAGTTTAAGGTTGAATTCACGTATCCTTTCAAAAACAATTTGTAAATGTCTCAAATGATCTTCAAATTTTTTGCTTTCCGTGTGCATTGTTAAGTCATTTACGTACCAAACTCAAAAAATCAGAGAAGTTTATTTAGTCATTTGTTTTACGAGGGACGTCCTGAAAAATTATTCCCAAAAATTCTAAAAATTGTCTAGGACTGCTTTTAGCTCCCCTTGGTGCTTTTAAAAATCGGTATGACATACCTTTAACATTGAAAGAAAATAATTGGCGACTTTCTTCGGATAAATTGCATGCATAAAAAGAGTGTTTGATGTCTAATGTAGAAAATTGTTTTTTCCCTGCCATATCAGTTATAACTTCTTCAATTCTGCGAATTTCCCATTGACTATCTTTAATACCTTTATTGATATATGTAATATCAATTAAGAACCAACTGTTTTATTCATTCCAACGATGTTTTGGTAAGGCTTTGCCCTCTTTATCTGGTTTGCCTATGATAAAAACAGGTTCGTTGAATGGTGATCGACCCACTTTAATAATTTTAGCTCGAAGCATTTCCTTAACGTTTTTCATTATTACCTCATGCATTAAAAATGGTGATGTTAATTGTTTTTTGCTTTTAATTGGAACTATTTCATCAATTGGAACGAAAAATCCATCTAAGTCAATACCCTCAATATCATAAGCAGTGCGAGCGAATACATCTTTAAATTTACAAATGGAAGTTTTAAATTTTTCACTACTTTTATCGGTTATTTCTCCGGTATTGATATGTTTTAAAATTTCATCATTAGGCCATTCAGTTTTTAAATCTACCTGAGTTTTATTGCTTTGAGAAAATTCATTTTCAGCACAGGCTGCAATTAACCCAGAGCTTGAGGCTAAGTCTTCTTGGAGAAGCTCAAAATTTCCAATTAATTTACCTCTTAATAAGGTTAATTTATATTGCGTGGGGTTAAAAAATACAAAGGGGAATGAGTAATGAGACACTTCACTGATTGACTCTGAGATACAGATTTGCCACGCTGGTGAAGGCGTGAACATCAGACAATCCCCATGAGCTACTAGACTTTGGTTACTAGATTGCGGTTTCACTTTGATTATTCTAAAAGAGTTTGGTGAAATGGTTATCTGTTTAGCTACATATACATTTCCTGTACAAGCGTTACCAGTGTTTTCGGCAAAAAATGCGATAAAATTTTCTTGATATAGACTATTGGAGCCTAGACTGATTTGGTTTCAACAGGTATCAATAGACATTTCCAAGCAATTTCAGACATCATAGCCTACTATTAGAGGAAACTTAAGTTCACTAATAACGAGAAATTCCCAATGAATTTTTCTGTGTTTCATTGCTTCAGATATAGCAACAAGAATTTTGATTTTCCCCAAAACATTCAAAATATTTCCACTCAAGGATTTTACAGCTGAAAATGACGTTTTAATTTTCTTTTGTATTTGCTCCGGAAGGCTGTAGAATAAATTTTCCGATAATAGTGACCTTTGACAACCGGTGTCAATAAATGCTAAAATTTTAATAGATTCGCACAATTTTACATCATACATAAATGGAAATGAGACACAGTTGGTTGATTCTGGTATACTCAAATAACAAACTTTTGAATCAGAACGGTTCACAGAAGAAATATTATTTATTAGAGGACTTCGCATAAGGTTCGACTCGGCCTCCGGTAAAGTCGAATTATTTAGTTTTTTTGGTTTCCTTGTGGTAGATTTATAGGCGCTGAGGCTAAGCAAAATTTCGATTTATGCCCTATCTCACAACAGTGAATACACGTTGTAGGTTTTCTACATACAGATTGTTTATGAGGACCCCTAAATTCCAACATTTTATGCGAGCATTGTTTCTACTACTAAAATCATTCCTTAAATAATTACCTCTAGTTGATCTTGACATAGAGGGAGTTCGGCTTTGTGACATATCATGATTAATGTTTTGACTGCTGACTGCTGCAGTTAAAACTTCACGAGGACTATAAAATGTTAAATTTATTGTTTCAAATTTCCTAGCTAGTTCTAGTAGTTCATCATTATGGCAATCTGGTGATGCTTGTTCCATTACTCGGCGCGCGATATTAGTTTTTAAGCCACTTTTAAAAATGTTTGATATGAGACTACTGGCGTCGTTTTGGTCGGCTGATTTGCAATAATCCTTTGCCTTACCAACTATTCTAGAATAAACTTGAGAGACTAATTTGTTCTCTTTCTGTTTTTCTCTAACTAATTCTTGTAGTTTTTGTCCTACACATTTTTTTGGGCAAAAGGCTATTTTAAGGGTTCTTTCGAGGTCTGAAAGATTTTTGATACTATCCGGATCAAAATTATACAGAAATCTCTGAATCTCGCCTCTGTTGTAACAGATAGCCTGAGATACCATTGAGGCGTCCTCCTTGGACTGACTCTTTTGTTTTTGTTTTAGAGTTAAAATCCAGGAATGAATATCGGCTGGATGCGAAAGTATAGGAATTGGCGGACATTGTTCTATATAATAATTAACAGGCATAGGAGGAGTTAGTTGGTAAATATCAGAACTAACTCTTTACGATGACGGACGAACCTTCGCATCTGCTAGCCGAGCTTTGAGGTCTTTAAGATGGGCCCCTATATCGGCCGGTATGGTTTTAAATTTAAGGCTAGGACATAGTGACAGCTTAACGACTTATTAGAAAGGAGTTTCTTAGAAGTAGTCAACAACACCGTGAGTAGCTGCCACCAATTTGATGTTTGTTGTATTTCTCTCAAGAGATACCTTCTTATTGGTCCCTAGTGGGGGGTGATCAAGTCTCCACGAGGACAAGCCCTTGGGTAGCGTGGTAGGCAGGATTCGTATCTACTCAAGATGTTGCTAAAACTACTCTAATAAACTAATAAACAAATTACATTACTAGATTGCACTCGTGAACAGTCTTGTTGAAGCCGTAGAGAATCCGAGCTATTGTCAACTTGCACCGGCTGGCACCGTTGATTTGGAAGTGGCTGCTGCATTTTCCAAGCTCACCGTCTGGAGTTGACTAGTAGAGATTACTGGAACTCTCCGACGGCAGTTGATGTGGATGTCATTGTAAAACTCTCCCGGCGCAGTGTACTATATAGACAGGTGGAAGTTGCTCAAACTCTCCCAAGCGTTTCCCTCTACCCACTCATTGTCACGGTTGGTTCTCAAAGCGGAACTGTCCACAAGTTGTCTTTTCACCCGTCTTATCTTTCAAGGCCCAAGCATGGAATTCTGGTTCCATGACCCCCAAAGTAGCCTCTCATTGGCTGGTAGGTTTTTGGTCATGGTGATTCACTTCCTTGAATAGAAAAGAAGGCAGAAACAAGTACTTAAAACAACACATACCAACTATACCCTTGAAGTGGAACATGCACTAAATACCAAAAATATACCCTTAATGTAATAAAACACTAAATACGAGAAATACACTTATATCTAACTTGCGTAAGCCTAGCAACAATCTTTACACAGCCACGTTTTCTAACAGTATCCATAATATCCTCTACAGAACTAACTCAGCTTGCAAGCTTCTTCTATAGGTGTCTACATCAAGATACCTGATATATCCTTTGTTTTTTTCTTCGTCAATCGAAATACAGTGCTGAGGAAGTAGGTATTGTAGTGACTCCAGTAACTTTCTGTGACTAAGGATTCCCTGATTCAGCTGCTGCAGAGAGTAGTTGATAAATGGGATAAACACAGAAAGTTAGTAATATGTTTCAGGATCTTTTTACAGCGTTGTGTAATTATCCCTATAAGTTTATTTAGGAGCTCATCTGGGCATTCTAATGCTGATTTTAGCATCTTGACCCCGTGAAATCCCTTCAGTAAAAAGAGTCCCTTCAGTAAAAAGAGGATGAAACGTCGCCTCAATCTTCTCTTTCTCATGTCTCTAACTTTGCTCTTAAGATCGTCAGCGTGTTTGAGACAATATACGATATCTATACTTCCTGATTGCAAAGATGTCAATGAATTGTGTAACAGACTAAAAACTTTACTGACAGTAATCATCAGCAGCAAAACTGTATATATCAGTAACAGATAGCAAAGGATAAGCTTTGCTTGAAGATTCGAAAGCTGAATCGGGATTTTCTTGAATTTCCCTCTTGGCCTTACAGATATTTAAATAAAAAATAAGTGTTTTCAACTGAAAGTAAGAAGCAACATTAACACTTAAAACGAACAGAAATTATTATGTATGTGAGGGAGTTGCCCCCTCCTAGGTACCTCACTCTTTACGCTAAAGTTTGACTTTTTGTTCCAATTACATAAAAAAAACAAGTTTTTTTTAACTGAAAGTAAGGAGCGACATTAAAACTAAAAACGAACAGAAATTATTCCGTGTATGAAAGGGGCTGTCCCCTCTTCAACGCCTCACTCTTTACGCTAAAGTTTGAATACCTCGCCTTTTACGCTAAAGTTCGAATTTTGTTCGAATCACAAACCCCTGAATCACAGGCCGGTTAATTAGAATAGATAGCTCTTTTGAAAGTACTAAAAAAACTTTATCGTAAAGAGCAAGGTATTGACATGGGGGCGAGCCCCCTCATATACGTAATAATTTCTGGTCGTTTTAAGTTTTAATGTTGCTCCTTACTTTCAGTTGAAAAAAAAAACTCGTTTTTTTTATTTAATTTCTGATCGTTTTTTAATAATGCTGGTAAATCCGGCGCCCCCTTCATAGAAAAGTCCTTTCCCCCAAAGAAACATCCTCCATGGAAAGATCCTCCCCCGTAACCCCCTAATCTGACCCCCCCTCCTCCCGACCCCACCAGAAAAAATCCCTCCTGAAGACGTCTGTATACTTCCCAATAACCAATACTATGTGTAAACAATGGGCAAAGTTCATGACTTGCAGCCTTTCCCCATGAACTGTGGGGGATTAAGTCATCCTCAAAGACATATTTATTAGATTTTCGACTATGTTGAACAAAATGGCTATCTCAAAATTTTGATTGGGTGACTTAGAGAAACAAATGAGCGTGGGAGGGGGTCAAGTTGACCTCCAATTTTTTGGTCACTTAAAAAGTACAATAGAACTTTTAATTTCCGTCCGAATGAGCCCTCTCACGATATTCTAGGACTACTGGATCGATACAATCACCCCTCCGATAAAAAAAAAGAAAAGATAGGAGCTTGAAACTTCTATAGTAGGGTTCTCTGATTTGCTGAATCTGATGGTGTGATTTTCATTAAAATTCTATGACTTTTAGGGGCCGTTTCCCCTTTTTTAGAAAATAACGCAAATTTTCGCAGGCGCTTAACTTTTGATGGGTAAGACTAAACTTGATGAAACTTATATATTTGAAATCAGCAAAAAAATCTGATTCTTTTGATGCATCTATTGGTATCGAAATTCCGTTTTTTAGAGTTTTGGTTACTATTGAGCCAGGTCGCTCCTTACTTACAGCTATGTTTTTTTTTTCATCTTGCTATTGCATTCGTCACCATGAACTGTTTGATCATTTAAGAATGACTCCTGATACACAAGGATCGTTTAATTAGAATAATAAGCTATTTCAAAATTCAAAAAAACACTTTAGCTTAAAGAGCGAGGTACCGAGGAGGGGGCATCCCCCTCATATACCTAATAATTTCTGTTAATTTTAAGTTTTAATGTTGCTCCTTACATTCAGCTGAAAAAACTTGCTTTAAAAAATTTAATTTCTAACAGCTTTTTTGTTAATTAATGCTGGAAGATCCAGCTCCTCTGCCATGGAAAATTCCCTTCCCCCATGAAAACTCCTCCATGGAAGGATCCTCCCGCGTAAGCACCCCCACCAGAACCCCCCTAAATATCTTTATACTCTCCAATAGCCAATACTTTATGTAAGCAACGGGCAAAGTTCATAAATTGCAGTCCTTTCCCGGGGGCTGTGGGGGGGGGTCAAGTCATCCTCAAAGACATAGTTATTAGATCTTTCGACCATGCTGAAGATTTGGCTATCACAAAATTTTGATCGAACACTTTTGGGTAAAAAAGAGGGGTGATTAAATGAGCCATCTCCCGATCTTCTAGGATCACTGGTTCGATACGATCACCCCAGGAAAAAAAAAAAAAAACAACAAATAAACACGCATCTGTGATCTTGCTTCGGGCAAAAACTTTAAAATTCTACATCTTTGTATATAGGAGCTTGAAACCTCTACAATAGGGTTCTCTGGTATTCTGAATCTCATTATAAGATTTTCGTTAAGATCACTTGATTTATTAAGGGTGTTTTCCCCATTTTTCTAAAACTAGGCAAATTGTCTCAGGCTCGTAACTTTTGATGGGTAACATCAAACTTCATGAATTTTATATATTTTGAATAAGCATCAAAATTCGATTCTTTTGATATCTCTTATTATCAGGACTCTGTTTCTTACAGTGTTGTTTACTATTGAGCCACATTACTCCTTATTTACAGTTCGTTACCATGAACTATTTGATTTTGAACATCTCTGTAAACAAAATGATTGCTTTTAAGTGCTCCATCCATCTAGTCTCGCAAAATGTGTTCAATCATATTCTTTTTGTCCCTGTGATAGGATCAATTTCTTGAACAACTTGTTTGAAAATCGCATAGCGCTTAGATGAAATTCTAAAGAAATTGATTACTTCTTTCAAAGTTCCTAGACAATTTCCCATAACAGGTGTGTTGTACAAATGACACACTACTACTACTACTACTGCTACTAACAACTCACCGATGCACCGAGCCACCTGAGACCAACACAGCTACGCATGCTCCTCCCCCACCCCAATCTATTCAAAGCCTCCCTTTTTACACCCACCCACGAAGTTCCCATTTCCTTTAAATCCTTCTTTATGACGTCCCCCAGACGAGGACCACCTGCTTTCCATTTAGCCCTAGACGGTTTGCCGAAAAGAACAATCTTCGGCAATCTGTCATCCTTCCTCCGCACAACGTGCCATAACCACCTCAACCGTTCTTTGATTATAGCCCTAGAGAGTGGTGTTGAACCACATTTTTCGTATAGCCTATTGTTTGAAATACGGTCAATCAGCCGGGTACCCAGATCAATCCTTAAGCAATTTCTGTGGAAAACATCTAGCAAATCTTCATCCGCTTTTCGGAGCGTCCATGCTTAAAAGCCATATTTGACCACTGTCATCACTGTAGCTTCTAATATTCTAATCTTGGTTTGCAGACTTATCTTCCTATTCTTACAAACTTTTTGTTAACTGTAAAAAAACAACCTGAGCCTTGGCTATTCTATTTTTAACATCTTCACTGCTCCCACCATCTTTACTAAAAATACTACCAAGGTAAGTGAAGCTGCCCACCTGATCAATCTTTTCATTACCCAACGTCACCTTTTTATCTTCACTTTTTCCTAGCCTTAGTGACTTAGTCTTCTTAACATTAATTTTCAAACCCATTCTAGCACCCTGAACTCGCAAAACCACTAAAACTTCATTCATTCTGCTCACAAGTTCATCTAGGATGCTTAAATCATCAGCATAATCTAAGTCAAGGAGACTTACAATGAAGCCATACAAGGATAAAACCTTTACTAAAGCTCTTCTATCAACAGAACCGAACGCTTGCTCATTATCTATAAACTGAGGACCAAAGGTGTTTGAAAACTCAGGCACTTCTCAATTATTAGCCTAAGAGTGAAAATTTGGTCGACACATCCTCTCCCTTTTCCAAAACCACACTGTTCTTCTCTTCAAACTTTGTCTACGTCATCTCTCAGTCTAAAAAGTATCATATTACTAAGTAATTTACTACCTATAGAGACCAGACTAATGCCTCGATAATTACCACACTCACTTTTATCACCTTTCTTATAAAGTGGCTTAATTAAGGTTTTCCTAAAATCGCTAGGTACTTCCCCTTTTCAAAAATCATATTCATAATCTTCAGTAAATTATTTCTAACATCAGAGCCACCATATTTAAGAAACTCATTTACCACCCTATCAGCACCTGGAGCCTTATTATTTTTTAATCCTTTTAGTACTGTTGCTTATTTCTTCTCACAAAACAAATCTTCCTTCACATCCAAGGTATCACAAACTTTTTCATTTTCCTTTATATCTTTTCCTGCAACTCTATCTCGGTTAAGCAAATTCTCAAAATGTTCGGCCCATCTCTCTTTGGTTTTTTCCTTATCACTAATTGCGCCCCATTCCTATCTTTAACTGGGCCAAGTCTGGATTGAATACTCCCTCTCAATTTGTTAACATGCCAGAACAATATTTTACTATTATGCCGTCTAGCTGCATATTCCAGATCCTCAGCAATTTTTCCATGGCCTCCCCTTCACACCTCCTTAGTTCATATTTTTATGCTTTCTCCAGTTTGTTTTTACATTCCTTTTGTTTTCATATGATCTATCACTCAGATAATTCTTTTACAAGTCCCTTCTCCTTTCTATTAAACATAAAAATTTTTCACTAGTATTCTTAACTGCAGTTCTAGCTTTCTTCCCTAGGACACCTTCAGCAACTTCACAAATTATTTTTCTAAAATGATTCCAACCATCTTCCACATTATCAAATTTTAAACTCTCAAGCTTAGTATTCAACTGTTCCTGGAAAGTTTCTCTCAAATTCTTATCCGGGAGCCTACCAACATCATAACTTCCCGGGAGGTAGTTACCCTTCCGATATTTCAGCTTTAAATTAACCCTTGACACTATTAGATGGTGACCTTTACTTTTAACATCAATAACGGCACTCATATATACCCTAGTATCTTGCATAGATCCTGCCAGTCATCGGTTTACTATAAAATAATCAATAAGGTCTGCTGTCTTACCATCACGTGAATACCATGTTACCTTATGAGCCATTTTATGACCAAACACCGTATTGGTTATAACTAGATTGTTATACCTACAAAATTGCAGAAGTCTGTATCCATTACTGTTTTCTTTTCCTACACCAAAAGTACCTAGGCTGGGATACCATCAATCCCTATTTCTACCAACCTGGGCTTTAAAATCTCCCAGTAAAAACATCATATTTCTACCTGGGACCCTGTCTATTTGCTCCTGTAACTGTAAGTAAAATTCATCTGAGTCACTAGTATCTCCGTCAGTCGGTTCTACAGGGGCGTATACTACTATAACTGATACCCTGAACTTTTTAGTCATAAAATGGGCAATTAGTATTCTATTATTAAAGTACCAAGGACACCTAAAATGAAAACTAATTCATTAAATTGGTCAAGTGCAAACTTACACAGCCATATACGTCTTAAATTAGTGTGAAAAACCGATAATTCACTTTTTAAGGAGAAAGATCGCCAGTTTACATAATAGGCCCGTTTTTTAGCACTAAGATCTTACATCTAAGATCTTACATCTTTCTGCAAAGATTATCGTTTTTTAACTCATCTTTCTTCTAAGATCTTACAGATCACTGATTTGGCAAAAAGTGTGAAGAACGCCACTGTTTTGCCATATAGAACAATGATGAGAGAACTTTGATGATCAACTCATCATTGTTCTCAGACCGCTGATCAGAGCAGAATGATGAAAGGCGTTTGCACAAAAACGGCCAAAGATGTAAGATCTTAGCACATTGATGAGTGAAAAAACAGGCCTAATGTATTCCAATAGGAAAGTACGTGGTCAATTTCAAAAATAAAGAACGTGTGCTGTTAAACAGCAGAAAATGACCAAAAAATAAATAAATCAGCATTTAGCCTTAGAAAGTGTTGTTTTCTTGTATGTTCTGGTAAAATAGAAATCGGAACCTAGTTCAGCAAAGCTCTTTTCTTTGAAAAATACTTCTAAGGAATGCTTCTTGAAAAGAGCTTGGCTAGACTAGGCCTAGTCTTGAGGTCACTAGGATTTTTGGCATTCCAGGATCTTTTAACCATGAAGCAGTGTAAAGGTAAACATTAATGATTCTAAAAGAAAGTATTAATATATAGGCTACCCTATTGGTTGTTTTGCAGACCTAATGACTTCCACTGATAGCCTACCTTGTGTAGGCTAAGGTAAGACACCTAGTAGGCTGTGTGATTTGCTTGAATATTTTGATATAAATCTACCTCATAGTTATTATATGATAGTAGCATATACCTTTTATGCTTTTTTTATATTAAAAATACAAATTACTTGGGTGAGCACTGTTTGATTATTAAATTCATTGGTTCTTTATACTCTAAGCAACAAATATTGTCATTTACTCTTATATACAAAGCACTATAAAGTCAAAACAATAGACAATATTGTGTTTCCTTTAAACATAGAGAATGATATAAAGTCTTCTGTATGACTTTTTAAACATCAAATTATTATAGAGAAACATGAATAAAGTTATACAGAATACTTTTTGGTTTTCTTATTTAATAGGCTATATGATCCACTAAAATGTCATACAAAAGAAATTACATTACCCCACTGATACATAGAGAAAACAACAAAGTCATACAGATGGCTTTTCATAGTTCCAATTGCAGTTCAGGCAACTTGGTGGTCACATATCAATCCTAAAACTTAGTCAACCTACCTGAGAATTTATGTGGCCAAGAAAATTAGGCTTAGGATGCTTCTTCATCAGCAAGTTCCATAGACATTGCCTGTTATGAGTCAACCCAAAAATCTTAGTTATCTCTATTTTAATTCAAGTAGACTTTCCAAGTAGGCCTGTCCCCCTAGAGTCTAAGGCATTTTGACCAAGTTTTAGGATTATCATGACCACTAAGTCACCTGGACTTGCTGTCCTCAGTCAGAAAACCCAATTTATAAGCCAAGACAGTTACACTAAAACAGAATTAATGGAAAATTGGTTGACTGAAAAGTTGCCTGGCCTTGTGTGCAAACAGGTAGTATAGGGTCTACCCGCCTAAAGTCTTAGACAAGCAGCCCAGTTTATAAGCTCAGACAGTTACACTAACACAAAATTCATTCAAAATTGGTTTACCCAAGAAGTTGCCTGGATTTGCAGGTGAACAAGTGACATAAGGTCTGCCTGCCTATAGTCTCAGGCAAGGGCAGCTGAGTTTTAGGACTAACATATGAACATCAAATTGCCTGGACTCACAGGCAAACCAGCAACAATAATAATAATGGATTGAATTTTCAGAATATATATCCTATAGGCCTTCAAAAAATTATAGGTATTTACTAGTGAAAAGGATGTCACACTGTTATACTAAAGCAATGCTAGAAAAAAAGGTACTGTTCTAATACCTGGGGAACATGCGACAAGTGAAGTTTGGTTAATGCTAGTTAAGTGAAAAAAAATAGGATAAAAGTATAATAGTTTAGAAACATATTTTGGCTGTATATTTGCACATGAGGGGGGTGGGGGTAAAGCATAGCATACAATAAATACATAACCTAAACTGACCTAGGTGCCTTTTTTCCTCCTAAACCCAAAAAAACTAAAGCTTAAATATAGTTACTGGAGTGAGAAACCCCTTGTTTATAGAGCATAAGATAGGAAATTACTGGGTAATGTTATCTGTTCTTGGCTTTTCTCAAGTTGCATTCTTGCATGTTGCCCATATATTAGAACAGTACCAAAAAAAATTAATGGAACAAAACAGGAATATTAAGAACAAGATTAGAGAGTCATGGCTTCTCTGAATGACAAATGTTGATTAAATAAAGCAATACTATTAGATCATTATCTGTCATTTTTATTATGAATCATATACAATATATTATTGTATTGTTTGTACTTGCCATTGTACACTGTTTATTCTAATTCAGCATTAGGCCACATAATTTTGGGGTGCCAATTATGTGAGGGGGGAGCAGTTGCCTCAGTTAGACTTTGAAAAATACCTTCTTATTTCTATTTTGCTACTTTTTATTTTATCATGGCTAACTGGTTATTTTTGCCCCATTACATTTTGAGAATTGGAATCACTGACATAATTACTAGATACAAATCATCAGCACAACTGGGTTATATTTTGTTTAGTGATGAGCCTGAATAAAAGACTCTTACTTAGTTAGGCTACTTCATAATAAATAAATTATTATGGTTAATAGACTTTGAAGTTGATACCACAAGCTTGTGCTTTAACCCCCCCCCCCCTAATATGGAAATATATAGCCAAAGTCAGCTTCAATCATTAGTCAGCTACATATGACCTATTTTTCTACCTAGCCAGTTATTTAAAGAAGCAAATTTTTGAGCATAGGGTTACTAGGTTTCTATGGGCTGTTCTGAGCCTTCTAGTCCCTTCAGGATTCAAAATTAATAGTCCCTGTCAAGTGATTATTTAATTATAAAAGAGCATGAAAAATAGTCATTATTTTGAATTGTGCTGAAATGCTAAATTTTTTTGAAAACTGCAGTCTATGCTATGTACCAAAAATATGGTGTTGATTTATAATTCAGGGTATATTTTTCACCATTATGGAGGGAGGGGGTCTTGATAAATTTAGCTATATATGGATTCACAATGGAATTCTGACTATACGCGTGTCTTATTTTTTTGCCCAGACCATCTTAATATTAAATTAGGCTAATCAGAAAACTTTGAATATAACTTTGAATTTAGAAGCTTAATTTTTTTATAATGCCCTTTGCCTATCACATTTAAAACAGTTGAAATGGGTGACTTTGATATTGATTGTTTTTTTTTTTGCTCTTTTGGGTTCTTAAAAATATATCTTGTATAAAAAACAGGTTTTTAATAAAAATTTAAAAAAAAAAAATTCATTTTAAAGTTTTTTTTTTGCTTATTTATAGAATATATGTCATGAAGGCTAAGGCTGAACTGCTGCTTTTTTATGGCTTTTGGCTGCTCTTTTGGATATGATTCGTTTTTTTCTTTTTGGGACTCATTCCAAAGTACAAGATGATAAATACATAATATCAGTCAAATTATAAACTGCATCTAAAAGGAGTTAATTTATCAAATTGAAAAATACATGATGAACAATTCACATGACAATGAAACAAAAACGCTTCAATTACAATGAAACAAAAAACACTTAATTGTTTATTCGGTATGTTACTTTTCAACTTTTTGGCATCCCTGCTTTCAATAAAAAAAAATCAAGGTAGTATCACTTAAATGTAATAGCTCCCTATGCTTTCCCTCTGGATACTATCTTGATAGGATTCCAGCTGTGCTTTAAATAACCAAAATATTTAACTTATTGGCACCCCTTCTTTAAAAAAAATCGAGGTATTATGATTTAAATATTATAGCTCACTACCCCCCCCCCTCTCTCTCTGGATACCACCTTGATAAAATACCGTCTCTGCTTTAAATAAAAAAAAAAAAAAAAAAAAAATTGGGATCCCTGCTTTCAATAAAAAAAATTTCGAGATATTATCATTTAAATGTAATACTTACCCCCCCCCTCTGGATACCACAATGATAGGATACTGTCTCAGCTTTCATTAGAAAAATAAGTTACTTAATAATTAAATAGGTCACTATATAGTTCAAACAAACACGCAAAATAACGTTAAAAAGCTTAGTGTTCCTTGAAAAAAATTGAGGGTATGACTAAGGGGGTACAAAGACAACAACAAAAATGTCGAAATTATTCAGATATAACTCAAATTATTAGAAAACTGAGTCATAGATTTGCCGTGGCATTCAATAAGATCCAAAGAATATAATTAAAAGCGAGCACACACAAAAGCCAAATTAGGCCAGTAGCCTATGAGAAATCGCAAAATACCCAAGACAATGAACAAGTCCTAATGGGGGGCCTTGGGTCTATCAAAATATTTCAATGGTTTGCTAGGAAATTTGATATCATTTTCTTCTGTGTCCATTTTAAATGAAAAATTTTTTTGGCATCCCCGCTTTCAATAAAAAAAATGAGGTATTATCATTTAAATATGATAGCCCCCTATCCCCCCTCCTATAGGCAATAATTAACAATTTCTTTTTTAATTATATTTTTTAGTTAACTTCCAGTTTAATCTTTAATTCTCAAACCTTGTGCATAGCTTAGTCTATAGATAAATTTTGTCACAATAGAAGGTTTTTTTTTTGGATTCAACTTGAAAATAAAATTCTTGACTACAAACGATGTAAGAAATAGCGATTGGGAAACTGCATTCGAAATGATTTAAACTCATTTCATAAAGACGATCCTGTTTTTTGTCAACATATGAAGAACTGTGTATATTGCAATATTTGCAATTGCATATTGCATCTGTCTGTTTTTTATGCAAAGTAACAAAAGAGACGAAATTAATGAACGAGAGAGTAGTGAAGAATTATGGTATGCCGAGTAATATTTGGCAGGGAAAGTCACTGGTGATAAATCACTAGAGGTGGCACCGTGATTGCGTGGTTTTCGGGGATTCGGGGAACCAAATTTTTTTTCGGGGTGACGCATAGATTTTCGAGGAAATACCCGAAAATTCGGAGATAGTGCAAGCCGTGCTTGATTTCTAATCAGGAAAATTGAAATACTAAACCACACGAGAAGGAAAAGCTCCGAATTTGCGGTTGACGCAATAAAGAATTGCCGCAAAATTAATTTAAAATCGACCAAACGCTGCCGCCTCTGTCGGCGGCGCGCCGGCGGCGTTACGACACTTCGGCGGTGTTCGACCGGGCCTCTCGTCGGGGGCGTTCGGTCGATCCACCGGCGTGGCGTCGGGGTCTAGCTGGAACAAGTATCCTGAAATGGTATCTTGCATACCATCTAGTGCTTGGTCATCATCAAAAATATGTTCTGACACATCAGAATAGTCACTTTCTGACCTTGAGGTCATATTTTTTCACAAAATGTATTTTCACTAATATATATAACAATCAACAGATTTTGTAAATTTGAATTTTCACAAATGAAAAACATTGTCGGATTCATAGAAAATTGTTTCCGCTAATATAATTCAGCTCCGCAGTTTATCATTGTTTTATTATTGACAACACTGTTTTGCGAATTTATTTAGCAGCTAAACAAAAACTCGTAGGAAACCCGGATTTTCAGGTATGAATAGACCTAAAATAGATTAAGAGGGCTAAATAAGTTTTCATTTTGGTGTCCTTGGTACTTTAGGAGACCTTTCTCCTGGGGCTGTGGGGGGTCATGTTATATCCAAAGGCACAGTTATTGAAGCCATACTACGACCGTGTTGAACAAAATGGCTGTCTCAAAATTGAATTAGACAATGTTGGGGAAAAAAGGTGGGGGAATGAGTCTAGTTGCCCTCCAATCTTTTTGGTCACTTAAAAAGG